>NC_079166.1:68373362-68500862 GCF_947568905.1 Ostrea edulis | reverse complement strand
CCTATATATATATATGTATATATATATATATATATATATATATATATATATATATATATATATATATTTATAAACACTGAATTCACACGTACATGATTGGCTATATATATGTAACACTGAATTCACACGTACATGATTGGCTATATATACATAACACTGAATTCACACGTACATGATTGGCTGGTCAGTTCTATGGTTTTCTTTGTAGCTAAGGATAACACCGTGCAGATTGTGCTCATCGTCATCGCCTTTTTGTTCTTGTTGGGCATCTGCTTGGCTGTCATTGTCTTTGTGTATAGAAAGAAAGTCCGCGAAATGTAAGTACTATTTCATGACTTATGGTAGTTTCCACAACGATTATCGTTACATATCGTACAAATCGCAAATCTTTCCGGAATTTGGTGATTCATGATAACCATGTCGTGAGAAAAATGTTGGAATAATTTGGTCTTATTCATATATGGGATATTCTCATGAAACAACATTTTGAATATCAAATTCATGAAAAGGAAGGAAAGGAGCAGAATTAGACACAATCGATGGTTCTCTAAAGAGTATAGTTATTTCCCTGCAATATTGTAGTTATTAAAAACAAGTACCGGTAAGGCGGTATTTATACATGTATACGTACAATCAAGAGGATCCCTACAGTATAGGTACATGCATATGTACAATCAAGAGGACCCCTACAGTATAGGTACATGTATACGTACAATCAAGAGGACCCCTACAGTATAGGTACATGTATACGTACAATCAAGAGGACCCCTACAGTATAGGTACATGCATACGTACAATCAAGAGGACCCCCACAGTATAGGTACATGTATACGTACAATCAAGAGGATCCCTACAGTATAGGTACATGCATACGTACAATCAAGAGGACCCCTACAATATCTGTCTGAGTGTAGGGCTTAGTCATAATTCGTTACATTTCAATTTTAAATTTCGGCGCGTCAAATCTAAGACGTAAGAATAGGTAGTGATCATTTGCCAAACAATCGGGCATTTAATTAATGAGAATCACAGGACTTTCGACTTCAAAAGTGTGGGTTCCTTGTTACAGGAGACATTGGCATGTTAAGGAACCATCACTGCTACGGTCTTACGAGCCATGCAAAGGTATAAATTTATGACCCCTTCATCTACAAAATGTGATGTCTAAATATGAGTAAAAATTTCTCGAAGTGACGCAAAACAAACATCTTCTCGATGTGATTTTTGATATTCGTATTCGGGCGTTAAAAATTAAAGAATCAATCCAAAACAGGCTACACAAGATAATGGATAGTTATAGGCCTAGTAATAACTTGCATGGTGAACCAGTGGTTAGAAAGTTTCAATGTTGAAAAGAGACTGAAGTCACGTCACATAGTTACATCATAGTTATCTATAGAATGAAATAGAGAGCCCGTCTATGACATTATGCATTTAAGTTTAATTTTCTAGATTTATGAGCTTCTTGGGTCCTGTGGTCAGCGAGCATTCATATTTACTATAGATTCACGGTGACACCATAAACCCCAGTCAGAAGGGGGTATTTAGATATAAATGTTATGCATATGACCCATGGACCAGAGCTATACACGTGTACACTCGTATTTCAATTATCTATATAATTAATTTCCTCGACTTAAACAGCCTCGCTATGAATTCTATCACTGTTTTCTTCCTGGTTTCCTCCATGAAAAATAACTTGTGTTTGTATTCAGAAATGTTTGATATTTGGATTTACCATGGTATCTTTAACATCATGGTATGTTATAATGGGGTATGTCTACACAATATTTACATGTACATCAATCTTCTTTATGTAAAATTTTCCCAATTAATCATTTCCTCTTTCGAGTGTTTTTTTCTAAGATGCCATTGCTATAATCTCATTCTATGGTCTTATCAAGTGTTTTGTGTAACAGTTTCATATTTGTTTATTTCCGAAATGTTATTCACATTACTCTTTCAAGATGATCACCGTAATTTGGAAGAAAAATCACGTGCGCGATCCACTGTTGGAAATTTAAGGAAGTACTGTTACATGTATGATATGATTTTACAGTACACGTATTTTGCGATAAGAATGACCAATGACATGGCAAATTTACCACTTGTGAATTTATTTTAGAGAGGAAGTGTATGTTAATCCAAATAGACCCAGACCCATTCCTGTAGAAAATAACATAAATACTCTCGTGGAAGAAGACATCCAATTGGAAAGGTACGTGGCAAAATAATTTGTACGGACATAAGGAATTGTTGAATGAAATAGTTGATATCATCATTCCAATTGGTTCATTCACTGGTGATATGAAACAAGTGGAAAGGAAATCAAAATACACAATTAACGAAACACTATTCATGTTCCAATCAACTTGTGATATAGAGGCATATCACTTGAACCGGAAGTGTTTTTCAGTGAGAGCGAATAAAGTGTTATAACATTTTTCCCTATCAAATGTAAATAAATACAATATGTCGAACATTATTCACTTCCTTTAGATAGGTGGTAAAAGACAGAAACACATTGGACGAAGACACGGTGAAATACAATACAATGAAATGTTAGTACAGCGCTATCAAAGGCACATAACAAGACACAAATGACACCAATGTCCACATACAAACTTGATATGACAGTAACTGGTCTAATATTCTAAATATGATAAGTTAGAATAACTTTATAATTAAGGACAGCAAATGAAATTTAATGTGTATATAATACTACAGATTTTTTTTTTAAAATGTTTGTTATATAAATAGCAAAATAGCTTAAATGACTAAACTTGATATGGCATGTTTCAGAAATTTAAACATTAAATTGAAAAGAGTCTAATACACTCAGAAATTAAAAGCACACACAAAAAGATATGTCTGAAACCTGTATGATCTGATGTTCATGTATTAATTTTGTACATAATTACTTTGAAGCAGATAAATCAGTGTTTAAAGTTATTAACATTCCCTTAATTACATGCTTGAAAACATTTGCATGTAAAGGAAAGCAATGAGAAGATTATTTAGAAAGTAAATATAGAGTGGTACGCATAAATCATCCGGAACACCTCGGCCCTTTCACCGAAAACACGTTTTTCGGTGAAGGACCCGAGGTGTTACGGATGACGCATAAATTATTGTCTTTTAGGCGTCTCACACGCGTCAGGGAAATCCCAACGTATTGTATTAACTCGGACGTAAATGTCTAATTTCAAGGCTGAAAAGAGCGTAAAACAACGAATTACTAAGATGTATTTTATATTTTTTTTTATTTCTATTAAACTTATGGCACTGCACTGTTATAACAAAATTACACAGCTTTACACAGCTAAGACCACCGATGATTATGAAAGTTTGAACTGCACACGTGACTGTCCCTTAAAATGGCCGAGAGACGGTTGTAGTAAACACCGATTTGAAATCAAGTAATTCTGGTTCAAACAGGTGAAATAATGTATGACATGTGGTACAGTCTCATGAATACGCACGTGCGATGATTTAACAGCGGTTTTACAAGGTGGAAAAAATTGTTGAAATTCGGACCATATAACTTTAAAAGATTAGTTTCAAAAGTATTAAGACTTTTAGAGTTCCTACATGTAATATAAAGAGATAGCTGATTGCAGAAAAGTCCTGAACTGCCTTGTTAAACCGCAGGGTTTTTTTTATCCAGTGTTTGGAATAGTGAACGTTATGGATATTTCTGAACGATGAAAACTGAACGTGATACAGCGCATGATAAACTCCACAATATATTCCGCCGCTAGTCCAAATCGTACCGTTCAGTGTTAAGCCTGTGAAGATTCCTGAGAATACCCATATCACCCTGGTGCTCTTTATAAGTCGAGTCTCAGTGTAGAATACATTTAACAATGTCTGTAAGTATGTGCTGTTTTGCAGGCCTTTTATTTTGTCTGATGCTCATAAAGTGTTTGAAGAAAAAAGCGCCGATTCCAACAGACATTTCCTAATAGAGTATGACGTAAGTTTTCTTTCATCCTGAGTTTCAAATTTTTGTTTTAGTAAATAGATAATTTCACTAAATATTAGTGTATAGACGAATATGTTGCATATTAATGTTAGGGAATACCACAGGGGCTAAGCCCGTTTTGGGCCCGAACTCTGTGATACCATAAATATAGAAAGGGGTCCAACTCTGACACAGATAAAATACTAACCACTCGCTTCAAATGCCTAAAAAATCTTAAACTAGGTAAGCTATGCGTAATTTGTCGTTTTCCTTGCATAGATTAATGTTTTAACTACTTGTATGCCAAATTGCAAGTCAATGGTTCTTAAAATAACAAAGATATACGTCATCGTTCTCTCGATTTCACTTGTTTATTTTTACTAGGACATTTACCGGTCCAGGTCACAGAGTCGTTTCTCGCCTATGACAGCAGCGAAATTCAGACTAGTATGGAAGATTTCGGACCTGTCAATTAAAATTTCACATCAATTATACGCTACTTACTTCCTCATATTTTAATAATGTTCTTCGTGTAGACGTTACACGACTTATTTTTCCTCAGCAGCATCAACTGTTGACAAGATCTGCCATTTTAATGAATACACTAAATACCCGAAATGTCTAAAACTTTAAAGAAGGGGAAAATGAGTAATAATACTCTAAATAAAATAGAATAAACAAAACCAAAAAAATAAAAAAGCCAAGAAATAATGTTCAATTTCCTTCTCTAAGTCCAATATCACAAGAATAATGTTTTGATCAGTTTTAAGGTATTTGAGATTTTAAGTCTATCGGGTATTTAGTGCGTTCATTAAAACGGCAGCTCTTGTCAACAGTTGATGCTGCTGAGGAAAAATAAGTCGTGTAACGTCTACACGAAGAACATTATTAAAATATGAGGAAGTAAGTAGCGTATAATTGATGTGAAATTTTAATTGACAGGTCCGAAATCTTCCATACTAGTCTGAATTTCGCTGCTGTCATAGGCGAGAAACGACTCTGTGACCTGGACCGGTAAAGATGACGTATATCTTTGTTATTTTAAGAACCATTGACTTGCAATTTGGCATGCAAGTAGTTAAAACATTAATATATGCAAGGAAAATGACAAATTACGCATAGCTTACCTAGTTTAAGATTTTTTAGGCATTTGAAGCGAGTGGTTAGTTTTTTTTATCTGTGTCAGAGTTGGACCCCTTTCTATATGTATGGTATCACAGAGTTCGGGCCCAAAACGGGCTTAGTCCATGTGGGGAATACAATTACAGACTGTGTGTGTGATTCGTGTTTCATGATATTTAAATCAAATTGCAATTATTTCCTGACAGGATATTAAGAAGCTTAGTCAGATAGAGGCTAAAAAGCAGACAACGAATACTGCCAATATTGACGGAAACAAGGCCAAAAACCGCTATGTCAACATACTGTCTTGTAAGTAGAATTAGAGTCCGCTATGTCAACATACTGTCTTGTAAGTAGAATTAGAGTCCGCTATGTTAACATACTGTCTTGTAAGTAGACTTAGAGTCCGCTATGTCAACATACTGTCTTGTAAGTAGAATTAGAGTCCGCTATGTCAACATACTGTCTTGTAAGTAGATAAGGCGGTGGAAAAGTACTACCTAACCAGAGTTTTAACGACTTTTTACGAGTTTTACGTAAACATGAAAACCGTACATTTATACACAGGAATGCTTCAGAGGGCAGGATTGACTGTAGATTCCTTATTTTACGCGAGTACTTATAATGGCGAAATTACTTGTACATCAAATCGTGTGATCATATATTCATGTAAGGTCTGTTGACCAAGAGTTCTTGCATGTGTTTTAGCAACAGAAAAATAAAAGCGCCTAATGTTATTTCGCGAGTGATGCCTCTCGCGAAATTACGCGATAATAAACTCCTCGCGTATCTTTAGGAATCTACAGTACTGTGCTTATAGGTGCTTGGTTACACATCACCCTACTATACATATAAAGAAAAGATTCATCAAACACTTACACCCATTCATGTGTGGATAGGAAATCTTTGATCTGTATCGTTTTGAGACTGAATAAGAAATCTCTGATCCGCTCCTCTGTATCGTTTTGAGTCTGAATTGTAGATGACCACAGTCGTGTGAAGCTGCACCTTATTGACGATGACCCATGTAGTGATTACATTAACGCCAACTTCATTGTGGTAAGTACACGGTACTGGTTGTAACGGTTGTCTAGGTTCAACAAGTATCTCTCTCTTTACATATCTCTTGAAACGCTCACTACCATACAAAAATAATAAAGATATTTTGCATTTGAATTCTTTGTAGTCACGCCGTGTGCTTAAAAAGAATGTACATAGTACGCAGTGGCGGATCTATCAAGAGGGGGGGGGGAGATTTCAACAACCCCTTTCTTTAGTTGAATATTCTTTTTTAAGAATGATAATTTTTTGTAATTTTTGGGTCGGAAAAGGACCAAATTTGAGTCGCAACCCACTCACTCTTTTTGCAAATTTTCTGGATCCGCCACTGTTTTGCTTGTTTGTTAGACTTTGCGTTGTTTTAAAATTGTTAATGGATATTTTGTGAGGAATTCTAACAGTTCTTTGAAATGGTTTTCACAAAGCAAAAAGAAGAACTCAGTACACGATCCGGTTTAAATGATATACATCATTGTTTGAATCTGCCATCTCTCGACAATAATGATCTTCTGTTGTTAGGGATACACGTACGAACGCGAGTACATCGCTAGTCAAGGCCCGCTTCCTGGAACAGTGAATGACTTCTGGAGAATGGCGTGGGAACAAAGCGTAACGATTGTTGTTATGCTTACCAAGTGCAAAGAGGGCAATACGGTCAGTACACTTTTCACAATGATTGGTAAAATCATAAGTTAAAAAAAAAACCACGAAGACGTTTAGTAAAGCTTTAGCACTTTCATTTTCATTCTTCATTTCCTATTTTCTGAAGGTCGAAATGAAAGCGCTAAAGCTTTACTAAACGTCTTCGTGTGTTTGTTACATATGACAGTGCTCTTCTATTCACTTTGTTACTTCTGATAGAATAACGATCAACGGTTAATCGGTATACTTTTCCCTTAAAGCAATACAAGCTGTAACTGACGGTATTTTTTCAACTATCCAATTATGCACCGAATAACACCTATCGGTATAACTAATATAATCCCCAAGATCTGGGGGGGGGGGGGGTTATTGTTTGAGAGCCCAGCTATAATGAGCGTTTCCAAACTTCCGCCAGAGGTCGTTTGCACACAAACCGTACCTCTGTGTGCGGAGACGCAGAGGACTATGGGTAGTATGGAGCGTTTCGTATAAACCGCCATTGCGTCATGACGTACTGGTGCCCTCCGAGGTCAATTAGGAGAAGGAAATCGACATTTTCTGCTGATTTGACGGGTTTATTACTTCAGGTTCACTCTGATTCTATGAAGTTATATATATTCAATCACAAATACATGTATGTCAAATATTTGTTCTTTTCTTTTCAAATTTATTTGCCATCAGTTATAGCTTGTATTGCTTTTTAAAAAGAACAAGTTGTTTTCATTGAAATACGTAGTGAGAAATTTTCAAAGTGAAAGACAGAATTGTACATATACATGAATAGCAAATCAAACACAAATTACTATATTCTGCTGGGATTCCCCGATCCCAACGCATAATATTGATTAAATAAGAAACAATTCTATCAAAAGACAGTCTTTACCACTTCTGAACTTAAAAAGGCATCATAGGTGGACGATAATTGTACTATCATGTATTTTCCTGAGTTACTTACTTTGTTTGTTTTTTTTATATATATGTTCTGAGTTTTTGGAGTTCAAAACATTTTGTAGAGCAGAAACGACGGTGTAGAGGTTTGTACTCTATCAAAGCTTCTTCGGTGGTTTTTACTATACTCCACAGGCTTGTCAAATAGATTGGGTTGATACAAATATCCAGTCTACCGAACGCTTAATCTGTATTCTAAGTAGAAACTAAAACTTTGGGGAGATGGTTTCACATAAATGCAATTATACATGTATGTATAGTTTTAAGAATAAACAAATATTTCTAACAAAACGACGATTCAATCAAGCGCACTTACATAATGTATACTGCATTTTCAGCTCAGTGCTTGCAGTTAGATCACAGGCCTCAAAATCATAAAATGAGAATATACTTCACTCAGACTTTTGAGTTCTTATTTCGTAATTATCTAGAATAAATGTTTGAAAAATCTGCTTGTTGATAGAAAAATTAATGGAGACATATATTGTATTTTTTATATTTGTTTATGAAAGTTTTTTTAAAAAAGTTAGTTGGATTTGAAATGTAGACTTGAGTCTATTCTCAGTTTGTGGTCTTGAAACCAGAACATTAAAAACATCACGATTCTATGATAATTAAGTAAACATATAATGAAAGATCTAGATATATATGTTACAATATTGATAGATATAGAAAATTGGTTTGATGTAGTATCCCTTCCCTCCTCCTTTTCTTAATAATTAACATAATTAAGAACTTACTTAATTACCCCTCATCGAAGCTGTTTCTGAGCTTTGTAAACCGTGTATGTATCGTAACATCAAGGATTCTGTTTCGTATCCGACTTTAAATAAATAGTATCTTATCTTGTTCATGTATAATGAAATCAAAATACATAAAAGGTGGCTTATTATACCAAAAAAAAATATTCAATGGCTCGTTAAAGCACCCCTTGTGAAGTATAATTTCTCCATCGAAAGATTGATACAAGCTCTCGCTAATTTAATGTTGTTTTGGGTTGGCTTGTGTGTGTGTGGGGGGGGGGGGGGGGGGGTTCTTGAATGATAGAAAGTGTTTTGTTTATAAATAAGATATTTTAGAGTCCAAATTTCGCGTTGATTTGATACATGATATGAACATCTTATACAACATGTCTAAAAGACTCAGATAGACGTTTTAATATTTTTAATGACTTAAAACATTTGTTAAAATTTCTTTTTAATCTACGACCAACATCTTCAAGAAACATATCGGTTAGAAAAAAGATATATAAAACAAAGTATATCTCTAGAAGAAATTGAGATTAAATGGCAGAAATATTTCATTTTTTTTTCAAATTTGAACTAAGTCCGATCGGAATTCTAAGAAAGTGGTCATAGAAATAATTTTAATCAGAAACCTACATTCCCTTGTAATAAAATGGTTTGAAATTAAATGAATTTATAAAGAAAACAAATTTCTTATTGAAAAGTGCATAAAATTAGCAGCAATTTGATTATTTTAGTAATTTCTATTAAATTTTACCGGGATCGATAGTTTTGTATTTGTTTTTAATTTCTTTTAAAAGTATATTTGTCTAATACATTTTCCTTCCAAATGACATCATCCTCGGGGGATTTGGGTTAGAATAATTTCTCAGTACCCCTTGCTTGTCGTAAGAGAGGACTAAATGGGGCGACCCTTCAGATGATATCGTAAAATTGAGGCCCATGGTATATCCCTACTAAAAGACCGTAAGCGCCGAGCATCAATCTAATTAAAATCAGATGTTAGATCCGCTCACATACTCGCTACATATATTTGTGTAGCGAATATATGAGCGGATCTAACATCTAATTTTAATTAGATTGCGCCGAGCATAGGCCTAAATTCTGCATCCCTTCTCTGGCAATGGCGACGTCTCCATATGAGTGGGGCAAAATGGTGGGGAAAAAATGCTCGAGCAGGATTTAAAACAATATACAAAAAAATAATCTACCAACCAAATATATTTTAGACGTAGAGTTAGAAAAAAAATATATTAACAAATAACCGTTATAATTTCTATTTTTAAAAAATTACAACTTCGTGGCAGGTTTTATTCAATATTTATATCACGCATCAAGTTAAAGCGAAGTTTAGATTTACAAACCTCTTATTTGCAAACAAAAGACCCTTGTTATCATTGTTGGGAACCCCCCCCCCCCAAAAAAAATCATATAAAATGATTGAGAGGTAGTATCACTTTTTTGATGGTGAAATCATACTACATACATGCATGAGTTGCTTGATTTCCTTACAAGAATTATTTTACTTGATTTCAAACATCATGGGAGAGGAATAAAGATGATTAGATAAAACACATCTGAAAACTAATTATAACAATATACATGTAGATCAAAGTTACATTTTGTACATGTATTCATATTGATAAAAATTAACTTGTTTTACAGGATAAGTGTGAGCACTATTGGCCAGACACATCAAATGAACCCAAACAATATGGTGACATCGTAGTAAATCTCATATCAGTGTCAAATATGGACAAATTTGACATCAACATCTTCCAAGTTTCTCAGGTAATGATATGTATATATATTTCTTACTGCAGAGAAAAACATCTATGCATTTGATTGGATGACAAGCCAGAAATGTGAGACCATGTACCTTGCAAAGAATAGATGGAATATAAAATGGCTTCGATAGATCTATATACTTAACTACTTCTTACAAATAAACAGTTTTTTAAATGATCGCTCTGCAGTAGGATATATTTGTTATATAGATTCTTGGCAGGGCATATGGACACACATTCCCTGTCAAAGTATATATTCTCCCTCGACTAACGGCTTGGGAGAATATGAACTTTGAGGGGGGGGGGGGGGTGAGTCCATATACAATGCCAAGAACATTCCATATAACTAATAATGCACACTGTATGTGCGTACCTCTGTGAAAAAGGTGAAGATCAATCTCATAATCCTGTAAAGAATACTAAATTGAGAGTAATGCAAACACGGACCCTGCTGACCGGTCACACCCGCCGTAAACCCTATATCTTGATCCGGTAAAATTCAAAATCAGTATGTAAAGAATAGCCTTACATTTGATATGAAACACATCAGATACATGTAGCAATCAACCTAATGACAGGTTGTATTTGCAATACGATAGAATTTGCGATATTCTGTCTTTAAACAGACATGAAACCCCTGTAACATAGATTTATTTGTCAATAGCCTGCCTCCATTAAAAAAAAATTATCATACGCAAACATGCTTTCACGTATCAAAATAGTTGAGAGACATAAACATTATATACAGGTTATAATATAATGTTGCAGCATAAATATGGAAAGTTGACAACGGAAAACCTGCAGTCATCCCGTTTGTCATAAAGTTGATTAATTGATTTGCTGTTAACGTCTATGTTCAATACAATATCCAAATATGAAGTACATATGGAAGAACGGCTTTGAATATATTCAAAAGATGACCACATTATAAACTAAGATCATGTCTTCATTTTTGATCAATAGTTTAACTAAATTTACCAGGACACCAGGCACGTAGCAAGTATTTAATCTGCATATACATGTAGTGTATACTCCAATAATGGTTAATAGCAAAGTGTGGTGCTGGTGCTCCAAACTTACAAAATCGATATATATCTCAAAAGTTGCAAAATGAATCAGTGTTTTATCTTTTGATATTTTAGATGCATCTAATAGCTATAAAAGATCAATTCCATCTTTGATTTCTTTCATCAACACGACCCAAGAGACGCCCTTGCTTATACAGTTCCGTAGTTACTACATTATTAATTTCGATTTTTAGAAGCTAATTCAATATCTTGAAAGGAAAAAGCATTTCCCAAACCATTAAAGATGCGCTTATAGAGTGAATCGTCAAGAGGATTTCCCGGATTATTAGATTGCGCTTCTTTAGTTGAATTCTGTGCCTATTATGTCATTGAACATTGCATGAAACAAACAAAAGCACGTGTTTGTGGATGCATATGTTGATAGTAATTTGCAGGTTTACTTTTTTGTGTTTTTAAAAAGTAGTTCCTGATACTTTGGTTTATAACTTTTAACTTTGCAATCCACTGAAGTAATAAAATTGCAGAATGTTAAAAAAAACCTGACCACCTAAGTAACACGGTGGTTTTATTGCAGATAGACAATTCATTAAATTTTACAAATGCAGTCATTTATTCAATTACTTTGTATCATATCGACAATAATCTAGTACGTATTTACTTTCAATGAAATTTAAACCTCTATCTTGGTGAAAGAGATCGCTGTATGTTACCAGGAATACTAATTGAATAAATCATTGGTGTCTTTTGATGTGTTTTACAGGGAGATTACACGCGTACTATTAAGCACTTTCATTTCCTGGAATGGCCGGATTTCTCAGCTTCTGTTGACTCCACGGTGGTTATCGATTTCATACAAACAGTGAGAACTCATATTACCCCAGAGGTCAAAGGTCCCGTTCTGGTCCACTGCAGGTAAAATTAATCTCATGACAATCTGAACTTGTCAATTTTAACAAATACATAGACAGAGGATGAGGCACTGAGCTTCCGCATCTGGAGAGAGAGAGAGAGAGAGAGAGAGAGAGAGAGAGAGAGGATGTTTTTAAAAAACTCACTGTTTTAGGTAATTTGGTAATTCAGCCATTTTACGGCTACATGTATATATACTTGACAATATCATCGTTGGTGTCGTTGGTCCATGTTTCATCTGATTTTCACTTTTCTAATGTCAACAAAAGATTTATATTATTTTCAGTTAATTTACATAATCAGCGAATGTAACACATCTTTAAAATGATATTCCTGTCTGTCAAATAACTTTTGTTAAATCTTAATGACAACTCCCCAGCGCAGGATTATAGTAAGTAATGTGACTTCTCGTTATGGGTTTAAATTATCATAAGTAAATATATAAAGAAAGTGTACAGAGGTTTGGATCGATACCTACATTGTACATATGTATATGCAAATGCAGATCAGGGATTCGAATCTTAGATCTATGAATGATAGTGTCCAAACAAATCGTGAAGAGAAATACATGTATGAATCTCTATTCTAAACTGGATGTATTTATGTAATGTATGATATCTGAGAAATCGTTACAAGATGGTGGAAAATTTTAAAGCAGTCCATCATCAACCCTTTGTCATGTCAATTTTTTTTTTTAAATCTAGATTCTTGCGTAAATTTCTTTTCTGCTAAAAATGTCATTCATTCATTGCGTGTCTCAAATTCGCGTTCGGGGAGGGGACATAATAAGTAATATATTCACATGTTTTGTATATGCTTGAATACTGCTGTTATGTTACAGTGCTGGAGTGGGGAGGACGGGGACCTATATCAGCATAGACTACCTACTACAGTACGTACGCGATCACGACCTCAGCCTGTCGGTAGATATTTTTGCCTGGGTTGTACAGATGCGCAAAAACAGGGTATCCATGGTTCAAGTAGATGTAAGTGCGGCTGTTTTTACTCGGTTTTGATTTACTGATATCTTCCGTTACGAATCAAGGAAATCGGTGGTAAATTATGACCTTCTTTACCTAATTTGTTGGTTGTTTTTTTTTTTTTTTTTTTTTTTTTTTTTTTTTGGTGTTTTTTTTTTTTATTGTTGTTGGTTTTTGTTTGTTTGTTTTATATAGCTGTAACAGACAAGAATAATGATCTTGTACAATTTAATCTGCTCTCAGAACATACCTGTTTAAAGTATTGAAATCTAAATTAAGATTAAGCTCTGCCTAATGTGTAATGAATAATTCAGAAATCTAAGCATTGTTGTTCTACTTCAGAAACAATACATATTTATTCACCGAGCCTTAATGGAATTAATTGAGCGGAAGAGAAACGGTCTTCTGCAGAGTCAGGACGACGCCATGATTAGCAACGAGATTGTGTACGAGAACACTGCATTCCGTGAGTTCAAACTGCTTATTTTTTCGTCTTATATTATTTTCAGAATTATCATTAAAAATCGACATTTCTGTTACAGATCCGTTATAAGCAACGTGTGTTCTGGACCGAACCAGAATAACGTATATCTAAAAGTTGTTTACAGCGGTTGTGCATAACATAGTTATCCTACGGGACATCATTTCCCATAAATATAAGATCCTCTTAAATAATCACTAATATTCAGACAGAAATGGTTTTAGAGATAGAAAATACCGATGACGGTAGATGTAGCTTTGAGGTTTGGGCGCTCGCTTTCCAACCGGAAGGTATGGATTCGGGTTCAATTCTCTAATCTGGTGCCCTGTCAAGCAGTTAGCTGAAGACGTTTATCATAAGTAGTGACTGTCCCTTTGCCAAGCAATCAAAAGTAAGAGAAAGTCACGGGTCTTTCGGATGTGACCTCAAAAAAGGAGGTCCAATTTCACGGTAGATTGATTGTTTATTGTTTATCGTCCCTATCGAGAATCTTTCATTCATGTGGAAACGCCACCATTGCCGGTGAAGGGCTGTAAAATTTAGGCCTAAACATGGCTCTTACTGCCATTGAGCAAGGAGGGATCTTTATCGTGCCACACCTGCTGTGACACGGGGCCTCGGTTTTTGCGGTCTCACACGAAGGATCGACCCATTTAGTCGCCTCTTACGAACTGAGAAATTATTCTCACCCTGATCCCCCACGGGACTGTGTCTTTCAGATATGACTTTGATTATGAATAGAGATCCAATTCCACGGTAAGCATTAGCACGATGAGAAACATTCCATGCTACAGCCCTCTACGCCATGTATCAATCAAATGTTGCGGCACTTCGCCTGTACAGTGGCTGGTGACGTATAGACATGACTCATAATTCTCAAAGGGGAGTAAAACAACCGGAATTTTTCTCCGACCTTGTGCCCATTGTATTTTACCACATAACATATTATAAAATCCCAGCTTTAATGTTTCAAACACTAATGCTCCTAACAGAAAAGTGTACACATTCTGTAATCAAGGAGGTAACATGCGGGATGAATGTGTCAATATAGAAACCTTGAAGGGGGAGGGGAGTCCTTATTCATAGTTCTAATGAACCTTGCTTGTTGTTAAGTTTGTCAATCTATAATAAAGCTTATCATGAGTAAGCTTCATTTGCCTAGCTGTAGAAATAGTCTTCTGTGAATTCATAGACTTAAAGGCATAGGGTCTATATTTTATCTTAAAAATGATATCACAATATTTTGCAAGAAGAACTCCAAAAAACAAATTTGTAGTATTAATTATGAGTTATCTATAGCTGCAGCGCTTTGAAATTGAAGTCATTTTGACGTTTTAGCCCTTTATAAAAATTTTGTCTGGAGGACAATATATTAAACTGGTACCCCGCTAATTGGTGGCTACACACAAACATAAGAGATGCGAAGTCAACAGGGTATCAGTTTAGGCAAATGAGAACAGGGAATTATTTTGTAATTACTATCGTATCCAATGTGTTTGTAAACATTCTGAAGAACGTTTTGTGATTTTCTAGTTATGATCTTTAATTTCGCCACCTTTTTGGATCGTGCAAAATTTTACCAATGTCTTAGACCCTCTGCCTTTAATTCATCTGTAAAATTCAGTGAGTTGTTTTTTTTTGCGATGACCATCGAATTTCCTTATCAATTTTGAGAAGTGATGACTTCGTGCAACATTTTTTCTTGAAAGATTTATTGTATACATGTAATTTAACCTTCTTTATATAAGTTATTCCAAGATTTTTTTTTACATAGATATTACTGCTACATTACTTGAGCGGTTGTTCGAGAAATGACTAAAATTGTGGTTAAAGCTTTTTGATTTTCATTTCTTAAAACCCTCAAGTTGATACTAAAATGCAGTGATTTACATCACCATTGAATAAAATATACGACATAGTCTTCCCAGATTGATCTTCACTTTGCACATGTTCATTTAACTACAATGTATATGACTATGCAGTATTCTGTTTTCCTAATTTCGGACCCGTTAAGATTTTGTCAACCTTGACAGATGTTACTTCATGCATGTCTGCTTGCTATTCACTTTCATCAAAGTAAAATTGTTCTAGCATTCACGTTAATGCTAATTGATGATAGCAAGTAAACCCCCATACATACTTACAGCAAAATATGTTAATGAATGCATCGTCATTGAAAACCTTCACTTCGTTATTTTTCAAGGTCATTATTCCAAACCAGGTGAACACGGGTTGTTTTTTTTTTTTTTTTTTTTTTTTTTTTTTTTTTTTTGGTAACATTATGATTATATAGAGGAAATGCTATTATGAGAATTTTCCTAGTTCATAAAGACCGATAGCATGTTGACTTAAAACGGAAATTAAATTCCACGTGTTATCGCTCTGTCCATCTGAAGGTTTTATATAGTCATGTAATCTTTGCGAATTAATATGCTCATAATGTACACAGTTAAAATGAGCATCGATGTACACTGTACGCAGTACACTATGTACAACATGTAATACATATGATGTACAAATGTACATATATTTCATTCTCTTATACCCACTAAGTATATTGTTTAACGAAAAGTTTCCATTATCATTTGGTATGATTATATATCTATATATGTAAGGTGAAGATATATATGTATATATAATAAGCGGCTTCTAGTCATTTAATGAATTAATTAATCACTAAAGACGAATATGAATTAAAATGATAATAAAGAGAACGTGCGTGTACCTGCTTCTATTAAAATCATCAAAGAACTGTTCATACAATAGTCTATGTATCTATGTAACTGGTGACATATTACACTATGTTGTGACTAAATTCAATGTTCATACAATAGTTTATGTAACTGATGACATATTACACTATGTTGTGACTAAATTCAATGTTCATTCAATAGTCTATGTAATTGGTGACCTATTATACTATGTTGTGACTAAATTCAATGTTCATTCACCAGAGAGCGATGACGACGACGAATCAGAGGAAGAAGAATCGGACGAGTTTTATGAAAACACCCTCGCTAAAGTCGACGAGCAACAACTCACGGAGCTGTAGTTGTCACGTGATCAATTCAAACGACTTATCAAATACTCTACATGTAGGTGAACACAGATACAGAATATATATGCATTTTTTATGAGTGATCGGCGGCTAATGAACTCGTATTTTCCAGTGTATGTATGTGTTTGATGAAAAGATGCTATTTAGTTGTTTTTTTTGAGTTGTTTTATTCTGAAGCGGGAATACCGCAAACTTTCACGATTTTGCTGTGTATGTACATTTATTGCAATATATACATGATGTAGCCGTTTTCTACGGAAGTCCATGTAGGATCTATCACTTTTTCACTTGAAGTAACGAATTTTAGAATTCGCTATTTCAAATTTGATTCTTTATTTCAAATTTTAGAATTGTTAATAACGAATTAAGTTTTAAGTGATGATTTTTTATAATTTTTATGATCTTGCGAAATCTTCATCCATTTACATGTATCACAAAATTGCTTTTATTTACTTGTTTTAACAGATTGCATTAATTCGTTTAAACCGAGTTAATTAATTCTATAATTTCAAACTAATCTATTCTTACTAATTGTCAATCTGATTAAAATCAGCTCCATTATCCGCTCCTCTTTAATACTTATTTCATATCAACGATTTTATACCAAATTTGACAACTTTTAAGTTATAATATAACCATTTCTGAAATTCGTATTTTCAAAAATTCGATAAAACAAATTTTGAAATTTGTTATAAGAAAACAACCAATTTAATTCGATATAACGAATTTAAAAGTTTGAAATAACAAATCATATTTGTAAATAAAAAAAACAAAAAACTGAATTCTGAAATTCAAATTCAAAAATAGTTTTAATTGGTTTTAAATAGGCTTCCATAGTTTTCGACATGAAATTGTAAATAAGGATTGACCATAAGCAGAAATTGGATCGTTGAGCATCGAGTCCTTTTACTGCGTTTTGCAGAAATTAGCACTATGCTTGTCTTCCCATACAGCTGTATACATCTTGAACTGCATTTATTCATCAAAGTTTCATTTTCGATTTCAGTATGAATACAACAGGTTGACCATAGACAAAGAATTATTTTTATACCAGTCTTTTCTTCACTAATATTACTTTCAAAGGACGGGAAGTTTGTGTACAAAGTGTGTGAACGCAGAGATTCGTAATGTACATAAGTTTATGTACATATGTAATATTCCTAGATTATGTCATGTTAACATAAATTTGGCAAGGCAACGTTTAATATGTGTTCTCTATGTGCTGTGTTTATTGATAGGATGCCCCCCCCCCCCTCTTCTATAAATAAAGATCTAGTCAGAAAACTGAGACTTGTGACCTACGAAAGCCTTATTGCTATGTGAATGAATATTGTCGTGTGAATGGTTTTCACTTTCAGACTTCGGATTTATGTACCAATATATTTTTGTATGAATTTTGTCATATTTTTGTAAGATTTATATTGCAAAAACTTTCATACTATTTCTGTCCTCATTTCCAAATAAAATTTAAAAGTTTAACGTATACATTTGGTTGGTTTTTTTCTTTGTTAATGTTTACACCAGTGAAGAAATGGACTACAGCGGATTTCCCTACTGTGTTATAAAGATTTTTCCTATATATTTGCATGTAAAACTTTGGTCCCTTCTTAATGTAGCCCTAACCTACATCGGAGGGGGGAGGGGGCATGGTTTTAACAAACCTGAACCTGTACAATGTCAGAAAGCTACCCTGTAAGACCTTTTCTGACCCAGTGGTTCTTGAGATGAAGATTTTTAAAAATTTCCCCTAAAATTTGCATGTAAAACTTTGATCGCCTATTGTGGCCCCACTCTACCCCCGGTGGCAATGATTTTAACATACTTGAATTTGCACAATGTCAGGAAACTCTCATGTAAATATAAACTTTTCTGGCCCAATGGTTCTTGAGTAGATTTGTAAAGATTTTCCTTATATATTCGCATGCAAAACTTTGATCCCCTATTGTGGCCAAACCCAACCCCCAGGAGCCATGTTTTTAACAAATGGAATCTGCACTATGCCTGAAAGCCACCATTTGAATTTGAACTTGCCTGGCCCAGTGGTTTTTTAGAAAGATTTTGGCTATATATTTACATTCAAAACGTTGATCCCCTATTGTGGCCCCGTCCTGTCCCTGGAAGCCATGATTTAACAAACTTTGAATCTTCATAATGTCAGGAAGCTTTCATGTTAATGTCAAATTTTCCGGCCCAGTGGTTCTTGAGAAGAAGAATTTTTTAATGACCCTACCCTCAGGTGAGCTAAAGGGGGGGGGGGGCGACAACGGAAGTCTCGTATCACAAATTCTGTTGTGATAATACTATTGTATTGGGTGAATTATTTCCGTGACAGATTTAGAATGAACAGAAATATTGATATCTTTGAATCCTTAGGTACTGTTTTGGCTCCATATTTAATATATATTGATCAAGATGGTTGTTTGAAAACCACATTCTGTTTATAATCTATAACATAACATTACGCACATTTCTAAAACATGTTTGGTTTCTGCAATCTATGGAAACGCAGAATCTGATAATATCCATGCCTGCTTCATTTGCGTACCATCATGATAGTACTTCTACGTTTTACATGTATAAATGAATTAATTTTTTCAATAAAAATATTGCCTAATAAGCATGGGCGGATTTAAGATTTCAATTTAGAGGGGCGTGTAAAAAAAGGCGTCTGTTGGTAGTTTTTAGACCCCCAGTTCGCCCTAATGGAGGATAAAGCTACCGGGATTCTTGTGTTTGACTATACTGTATTTCAATAATGAAATCTGATGTAAAACTGATAGAATTTTCAAGTGCACATGCTGCAATATAATTTGGGAATAAATGATGTTTCAGTTTTTAAACTTGCTCCATTCATGTTTGATAACTCTGTTGGCTCGCTGTGTCTAGTACATCTTTCCCATAGACAGACTTGGGTGACGTCCATATTTTTTTTTTATATGCTTTCTCTGAACATTCTCGATATTCATAATGTAGCACACGTAAGTTTAAGATCATTTGAAGCGAACCTGCTGATTTTAAAATGATTTATTTTAAGGCCTGCTGCAAATGTAACCGGAAATATCCAATATTAAAATTTAAAAAACGATAATTCATTTTTTTAAAACGCTTACATTGTAAGTGCTCTTACCTAAATAATAGTATGAATGCTTTTTTATAAGTGAATATTCAAATTGTTTGTTAATTTTGTTTCCATTTTTAAATAATATAATTTATACTAGCAATACAATTTCCGTGTTTCTTTAGAAATGGTTTAGAATATTTAAAATTTTAGCGGCCGATTTGATGCTTTGCATCAAAATTATCTTGTTGATCAATGTCAAATATGTTTCTACACAGCTAACGCTACAAATATTTGCAGTATGTGAAGCGTCAGTTTTCAATCTTGTGTTCAAACGCATTTCATCTGTTACAGTTTATATGTTCTAAATCTAAATTAATGTCGCTACTAGTATTGAATGGCCAACTGGTCGAGTACAAATGACTATCAATTGAGTTTCAACGTTGAAAGGGTTTCCAGGAGTATTTGGTGCCATAGATGGTTCTCATATTCCAATAATATATATTGGCACACTAACTAAAAATTAAGAAAATGACGTAGACCGTAAAGGCTTCCACTGAATTATACACTTACTCCAGGCAGTATGTGACGCAAGTCTGCGTTTTTGATGTTTATTGTGGCTATCCAGGGTCAATGCATGACTCTAGACTGTTAAAAAATTCAAGCGTTTATTCTCTAGCAAGCTAAATTGCTCAATACTATCAAATTGTTGGAGACGATTGCCGCACTCCATTATCAAAACTTCTGCGGTCGCCATGTTGAACAGAATTAAAACCGCACCCGGAGGTGGTTTTAAATTTTCTGGAAACTAGCTATAGTTTAAGACCAATAAATGAAAACGTCGGTTTTGGGTTGACACTGGTTCAAAACCGGTTTTCTCTGCAATAAAACCTCTCATGCCTAATGTGGCGCACTGCATTGGATAAAGGGTCATATTGGACTAAGATGAAATTGAGATAATTTGCGTAAGATCGCAATCTCAGATAAATGGGTTTGACTTTGCGAGATAGAAAATGAAGTTTAGGATTATAGGATTTTTACGTTTAAAAATCATAGGATGTATGTGTAGTTTCGAATTTTCTCTGTCCTGATCTTTAAAGCCCCAGGTTTGGACTGCTCGCTATTTATTTAAGTCCATTCGAGAATTTTTCACTCTTATTGAGACGTCACCAGTTTGTTAAATTCAGATATATGCTAAACGCTCAGAGCCGCAGCAGTGAGGGTTCTGTAAAGTGACAACGCCAGCTGCAACACTGGAACTCCCGTTTTAAGCTCGTATCTGAAAGACACGCGATTCTCACCTCTAAATACCGAGTATGTGGTGAAGGAGCAATCACTGCCCATGTTTTGACGCGGCCATGACACGACCGGGCCTCGAACTCACGACCTCCCGGTCATGAAACGAACGCTCCACCATTGAGATACCGTGACCCGTTATCATATGTGAGTTTTACGTGGGGAGTTTTATCTATAAGCTGACTGCCTCCTTTTTTACAATAGTGAATGGTAGTGAAAAAGTAATTAAAGGATGAACCGATGAATGAAACTGAAGGATTAACTCTTGCCCTCCTCCCCCTGCACAAATTCAGATTTAGGGGTTTGGGTTTCTTAAAAAAAATTAATTGCTTGTCAAATGTGTTTAATCAATTGTGAAGGCATCTTTTTCTCCGACCCCCCCCCCCCTCCCCCTGAAAAACAAAAACGACGTTCTGTGTCTGGATTAAACAAAATTATCGAGACGTGAGAGAATTTTGATTTAAGTACTATACAATAACCA
Source organism: Ostrea edulis (assembly GCF_947568905.1). Lineage (NCBI taxonomy): Eukaryota > Metazoa > Mollusca > Bivalvia > Ostreida > Ostreidae > Ostrea > Ostrea edulis. The sequence continues at coordinate 68,479,303 of NC_079166.1, read as the reverse complement.
AATTGTAGAACGCTATCTTTTCAAATGTGCTAGACATGCTCGTAGGACATTCGAAAAAACAATTATGCAAATAACAAATACAGAAATTTATTATTTGAAATCGCAGGCCCGCAGTTAATCACAGTCGCCTGTCTACATGTTAAACATGATCCACAATTAAAACACATAGCTTTGATGGGAGAAACATACTTGAAAAATAATAACACGACATAAATTGTCGTTCAACAATAAATAGTTCACACATTCATGGCCCTAAGTTTACAAAACAACTTTTTTGAGAGAGCTGCGCACTCTTTACGAAATGCTTGACTAGTGAAGCTATATATGAGTGGATTGATAGCGCTAGATAGAAGATAGGATCGTAGGAATATCTGATAGAAATTCTTTTGTAAGTCATTTTGTCTGTTGTAAAACCCATCGTCTGAGTAACGTATTACAACTATCACACAGTAGGGTACGAAAGTTAAAACATACGCCAGCGTCACAACAAACAACATAAAAGTAGTTCTCCCTGTGTGATAAGTCCGACCATACCGACAGACATCGCTAGGGAGAGTCTGCGAAGATATAAAGGATGCCTGTCTGGATAAACTTTTTCCTTTCAACAAAGTGCTTTTGGGAGACTTTTTACCATCAGTCAAACCAACATGTAAAACATTGCATTCGGGTAAACTCGCAGACCGTTTTCGGTATTCATGATCCAGTGTCATGTTTTGCATTTCACTTATTCTCGATAGAGTTCGACAAGAGTTTTCGGACTTTAATCCATTCACTTTGGCGGGCAGAGAGTCCACTGAGCGATTCATATTGTACTTATATCTAAGATTGTTGTACGATTTGTTACTTGTAAAACTTTCCTGGCGCACTAATCTAGCGCAAAATTTGCTACCCTTCCCAGCATTCAATGGAATGCTGTCTTCCTCCATGTTGGTTGTGCTAGAGAAAGAACATAGACTGGGTCGCCTTTTGAAAGTCACCACTGTACTCCAACTCCTCTTTGGACTCAGACTACCAAATTGACGTCGACGGTATATTCGTATACCTATCAAGGAATATAACACAATGAAAGTTATGTCCACGACCACGTTAGACCCTAATAAATACATTCCATATATGAAAGGATAAATGTTATTTTTACTGTCACTGAAATCATCATCAATAAGGCAAGATTTTAGAAAATGCTGATTTGATTGAATGGTGTGGGTTCCGTACAGAAGAACACTGGGCCAACACGTGACTGCTGCGACGATCACTGAGAGAATGACGATAAACTTGGCTCTCGATACACTGAATGGTTTGGTTTTAAACGAACACCATATTCCTCTAAATCTGTCAATTGCAATCCCAACAAGAACAACGGAGGAAGCCGCATTCATGAAGAATGTCACAAATCTTGAGGATTTGCATAAAAATGGAGAATCAAATGACATGTAGTTGGTCAGAAGATATATTTCAGTCGGCAAGGACACTAAATTGTTCAGTAAATCAAACCACGAAAGAGCTAGCACGAAAAGGGTCGACGGTTTTCGTCTTCTCCGCCATTTTTTGGTGTACACGTGACACACTAGGCAGTTTCCGGGGACTCCAATTAAGAAAAGCACTATCACGTAAACTAAGGATGGGATAAGATGGCGACTGAAGATCTCAGTTGAAATTCTCCGGCGAAATTCCTCTTCCGAAATCGTTGTTCCATTTGTTGAAACGTTTTCCATGCTAGTGGTCAACCATTCAATAGTCTTTGAACATTATTCCTGGAAAAGATCAAATGGATAATATATACGGAGCTTTGACAAATGGCGTTTCACACTTTACACAAATAACACAGAAGGTTACAATACAACCCGTAAACTGATTAATATCTACAGAGAATTTATCATGATATAATACACGAATGAATTATGATTCATATCCTTTGGGATGAGTTGTCAATGCTAGTATTTCACAGCCTATATTCAACATTCTCTAACGCTACATGTACGAATATACCAAACACAATCATAATAATTTTAGGAACTATTGATTATTGGTCAGATATTAGTTTTAGTGACTGAATCCAATCTTGCAAATAAGATTAAAAAACCAAAAAAGCATACCGGTGATAAATTGCCGACACATGATTTTCTTCCCGCGAGAAAGAAATCGTGCAGGACAAATGGACTCTCTGTTCACACCGCCATCAGTACAGTCCATTTAGAGCGTGTGTCTAACTGGGTTTGAAATATGACCTTGATGTATTTTTAATCGGATTATTGCCATGACCATACCCGTATAGCCTTTCAATCATGTTACCTTCAAAGCTGATCGCTTGTTAAAACCTTAAATCAACAGCGATTCTGTTTTAATAATCCGCAAACCAGGGCGGCACATTGTTGAGATTAGACTCAGGGAGTTCGTAATACGTGTTTGATTGAGGTCTGGTGGCTTAAATAATAATGCTCTTATAAGGTAAAGATAAGAGCAGTGGACATCAGAATGAGTCCTTAATTATATCATTACACATAAGATCATAATGATTCTATATCATTGATCAGATACCGACACATCTAATCACACATCCTCTTAATGACTCTATCTCATTTCCATTTTCAATGGCCGTTTAGCGCGCTGGTCACGCATTGCTACGAGATTTGGTTCCGCAGTTCGTGAGTTCAACAGGGTAGTGGAAGAAGTAAATACCCTTGCATAATGGCTTTCCCTGTACTTTATACTTAGTATCTCTTCACATAGGGCAGAGTTATGTGTAGTTAAGAGTTGATTATATTCAGTGTTTTAGATAAAGTGAGAGAAAGAGAGAGGAAGATAGAGAGAAAGTCTTTCAATTCATCGAATTGGTCAACATTTAGCTACCTAAATCAACATCTTCACTGCCATGTTATATGTGATAGCATTATTAGTATTTATTTTTTAAAGTAGTGGTTGAGATGTTGGTTTGCAACCTTGACGTTACGGGTTGGATTCTCGATCCCGGGGCCGCGTCCAACCAATAGGTTGTGGTTGTTCCTCAGCCATACAGCGAAAGTCACGAGACTTCACGAAAATTTCGCAGGTCCCGTATCACGGTAGACGTTGGTACAATAAAGAATCTTCACTACTACGACCACGAGTTTTATGATAATTTGAGACACTTCTTTTAAAGACTGTGACGTCTCTATGTGACATCTCTATGTGACATCTCTATGTGTATATCTATAAATTTCTGACTGACAACTTTACACTTCAGTTTTATCTAACAAAGAAACTTTCTATAGAAGAAAAAATAATAGCAGGCCAAGACTACCTGCACACTCGTTTAGAATTGAAAAGGGTAGGCACTGGAATATACCAAAATCTGAACGAGTATGCACGCACTGTAATGAATTAGAAGATGAATAGCATTTTGTTTTGAAGTGTCCTTTATATTAAGATTTGAGAAAAGAATTTATCAAAAAATATTTCTGGTTTAGACCCTCAACTTTCAAACTTATACAATTTATATTAAGTACCAATAATGTAAAAGAATTACGACATTCAGGGAAATTTTTGATAAATAGGTTTAAGGGAAATGGCAATTGACTTAATAGAAATAGTTAGATATGTTAATGTATTTTTATTTTTTTTTAAATTTTTTTTTTTTTTTTGATGATTTAAAAACTGTCCATCCACCGCCACCTGCTATTGCCACATCTTTATAATTTGTTAATCACATGTTGTAAACAGATATAACATGATTATTTTTTTCTGAATAAACATACAACAATAATAAATACTTGATTCAATGCAGGAAATATTCGTGAGTGGAGGATATTTGCTGATATTTTCTCATTCACACAAAAGTATACTGTATACGGTGTATGATGAACATTCGTGGATAAATCAGCTAAGTTCCAAGTGAATTTTCACAATTCACAGGTGCTGCGTAATAAGATATCAATAACAGACTAAAAAAATATTTTGTGATTTTATTTTTATTAAAACAAAATTCATTAAAAAATAGGGTTTTTTAAAAAGTTTTTTTTAAAAATCTCTAGATTTCTAATTTTCCCATAGGATTTTTTTTTCATCATTTTCCTACAGACATTCAGATAAATACTATTTTGTTAACATCCTAAATGGATTTCTCACATGTCCAGATGTACATGTAAGTCACATGTCAGGGCGACACGTGTCTGAAGTCAGCAGATGTTGGGTTATTTCATGACAATTCCTGATTCCCTGATAATGGTTCCCTAGGTGACAGATTCATCCTAAAACGTGTTTTTCAAGCACAAGTATTTTAGGAGCGATAGCGATTATTTACACCTACATACATAAAATACCATTACAACCCACCACTAACAAATATCAAGCGCGACAGATTGTAAGAGGCAGCGTAATTAAATAAATATATATATATATCTTTGGCTCCACATCAAGCCATCACCGAAAACAGTTATCATATTTTTTGTCATTAGCGTCGAGTCAGATGTTCCTACAACATCGAATCAATTCTTCAAGGGGATTTTGTATGACCTCTTCATCGATCTACGCCGCTGTTTCAGAAAGAAGTTTATTTGTTGCTAGGCATTTGACGATTTCGTATCACTTAATTTGCTAATTAAAGAAAAAATCACACTGTCCATAAAAAATGGTAACCACATCGCAAATTGATTTCTGATATTGGAGTTGAATACAATTTAACGACTGATTGACTTCCCCAAAAACGGTGGATACTTGCTAGTTGCTGTTTTTGGTGTAGATTATAAATACCTCATCAATTGCTATTACATGAGGGATATGAAGAATATTCTAACATTTATACACGCTCTCCTTTTAAAATTGTCACTAACCCCAAGGTATTTTTTTTTTTCATAATCCCTGTTCACCATTTTGAGTAATGTCAAATGTAAATAGGATATCAAAATGTTAATTCCAATCAATCTTGATTAACTATAACTAAGATTATTTTAAATGATTCTCTAATGATATGCATTCAGTGACACATTTGAAATGCGGAGTCATTACTTTTGGCAGAATATACAAGTATTGAATTATCAGTTGATTCAGTTAATTTCAAGTTAATTTTCGCTGAGTGTAACCTTGTGAGATAAATTAATAAAAGCCTCCTTCATTAATATGAGTGTGGGGTTAAGGAATTCCACTGATGGGACAAGATCATCAGTATAGGACAAATGATTATTTTAAAATATTTTATCCTCATTAATTCAGGACTTCAAATAAGAAAATTAAAAACAAAAAATATTTGAACGTTAACTTTAATGTAAAACTGATTAGACAGTCAAGAAGAGCACACCCAATAATGACTTGATCTCCCTCAGAAAGCTGTCGAAATTTAAAAAAACCCACCCTAATTAATTTACTTCTTATGTAACGTTAAGCATAGAAAATCTTACGTCATATTCAAAGACTGCTGCAATAGCAGTGAAAGACAGAAAAATCTCACATGGCTGTCTCACATGGGCATTGTTGGTCTCGCTCTGGTGATAATGTGAGAAAGAAAATTTCAATACGGATGTCTCACATCTCTCACAGACAATTATGCATAAAACATACATTGGTATGGTCAGCCCATTTGAGGATATCAACTGAATACGTTGTATTAAAATATGGTACTTGAACGCTTTTGGCATCTGATACTCGTTTATCGAACAATTCTCTAAGCTATAAAACGGCATACTTTACAATTACCCAATAGTTTTATTTATTTATTATCTTTTTTATTATTTACATGATACTGTAAGCTTGTTTTCATGACTATTTATGCGTAATATTTCAACTGTTTTTTGATACTGTTGAAAAGGAGATCAATAAATGTCTAGTTTGGTCGTATTATGTGGGTACATGTATAACGACAAGGACATGGGGTATTGTATTTGAACAATAGGTAAAGGATGGGGAAATGATGCAGAAATTAGAACACGCTCACCGTGCCTTAACAGAACGACACACTCCCAATAACAAAAGCTAACTTAAACATATATTCCTCATTCATTTTGCAATTTCGCTTATATTTATTTACATTTTAACAATATCTTATTAAAACAAGAGGCCCATGGGCCACATCGCTCACCTGAGTCACCTTGGTCCATATCAGAAGATTTTCCATATCTATTTGAATGTAAAACCGTAGTCCCTATTATGGCCCCAAACCTACCCCTGGAGGCCATGGTTTTTGCAAACTTGAATCTACACTATGTCAGAAAGCTTTCATGTAAATGTGAACTTCTTTGGCCCAATGGTTTTTGAGAAGAAGATTTTTAAAGATTTTCCCTATATATTTGTATGTAAAACTTTGATCCCCTATTGTGGCCCCATCCTACCCCAGGGGGCCATGATTTTAACAAACCTGAATCTGCACTATATCAGAAAGCTTTCATATAAATCTCAGCTTTTCTGGCTTAGTGGTTCTGGGAAGAAGATTTTTAAAGATTTTCCCTATATATTTGTATGTAAAACTTTGACCCCCTATTGTGGCCCCATCCGACCCCCGGGGGCCATGATCTTAACAATTTATAATCTGCACTATAGCAGGAAGCTGTCATATAAATCTCAGCTTTTCTGGCTCAGTGGTTCTTGAGAAGAAGATTTTAAAAGATTTTTCCTATAAATTTGTATGTAAAACTTTGATGCCCCCCTTGAGGCCCCATCCAATCCCCGGGGTCCATGATTTTAACAAACTTGAATCTGCACTATATCAACAACAACAAAAAACGAGGAGAAAAAACAAAAAACACAAAAAAACTTTGACCCCCTATTGTGGCCCCATCCGATCCCCGGGGGCCATGATTTTAACAATTTAGAATCTGTACTATATCAGGAAGCTTTCATATAAATCTCAGCTTTTCTGGCTCAGTGGTTCTTGGGAAGAAGATTTTTAAAGATTTTTCCTATATATTTGTATGTAAAACTTTGACCCCCTATTGTGGCCCCATCCGACCCCCGGGGGCCATGATTTTAACAATTTAAAATCTGCACTACCTAATAAAGCTTATCTATTAATTTCATCTTTTCTGGCCCAGTGGTTCTTGAGAAGAAGATTTTTTAATGACCCTACCCTATTTTTACCTATCTCCCCTTGGAAGGTGGCCTGGCCCTTTATTTTAACAATTTAGAATTCCCTTTACCTAAGGATGTTTTGTGCCAACTTTGGTTGAAATTGGCCCGGTGGTTGTTGAGAAGAAGTTGAAAATGTGAAAAGTTTACAGACGGACGGACGGTCGGACGCCGGAATACGGGTGATCAGAAAAGCTCACTTGAGCTTTCAGCTCAGGTGAGCTAAAAAGAATAGGACTGGGTAGCAGACACAGTCTATTTTAGCCCTCTCCCTACATCAAGGTCAGAATGAAAGTGGAACACAAAATAATTATATAAACAAACATACATACAGAATAACGTACTTTCGCTTATGGGTTGTCATTACAAACGGTACATGTAAAACACCAAAAGATGTATTTCCAACAAAACATGCATAAAAGTAGATATTTTTGTGTAATAAAAACAAAACACTCGCGGGATCGTAAATCCACAGTTTTTACAAAATTGGTTTGCACACATCATGTACTATATTGGGGCGTTGGAGTCTCTCCAAAACGCAATATACAGTATATCATTTTGTTATTTAGCGTGCAAAAACTTTATAATATAGGACTATCTATTCTTTTGACACACAAAACTGTGTGCTATGATTCTTGTTTTCATGCCAAGGTATTAATCAGTTCTAAGTCACGTCTTTCCATGTTAGATGACAGGCATAAGCTGAGGAGGCATCATGAACCAGGTTTAGGGTGCCACAAATTTTGACCTATGCTGGGGGTTTGGGGCCGAAGCAGTAAATGTTTGTAATCGTGTCAGCACCTGTCGGGACTGGGGACCTGGGACTTTATAGTGTCATCCTAAAGACCAACGACTCTCTCTTATAAATGTCGAGCGCGTCATCCGAAGGACACGTGACTCTCACTTCTAAATGTCGAGCGCGTCATCCGAAGGACACGTGACTCTCACTTCTAAATGTCGAGCGCGTCATCCGAAGGACACGTGACTCTCACTTCTAAATGTCGAGCGCGTCATCCGAAGGACACGTGACTGTCGAGCGTGTCATCCGAAAGACACGTGACTCTCACTTTCTAAATGTCGAACGCGTCATCCGAAAGACACGTGACTCTCACTTCTAAATGTCGAGCTTTGGGCGAAGGAGCAGCCACTACCTATATCTATAGATCGATGTGCCCTGGGTGCGAGCAGGACTCGAACTGGCAACATCTCGGTCACGAAACGGACGATTGAACCACTGCGATCAGTGCATTTTAAAAAAAATGAATGGTCATAAGTTTTGTTTTATTTTGCTTCATAACCACAAGAACATATTTTTGTCTTTTTTATAACGCGAAACCAACAAACAGCAAATTCCATAGCATAGTAAGACAGACTTAATTTCCTTGGATATTTTCGAATTTTGTCCTATCTCTGCCATACATCTAGTGCTTAAAACTCTTAAAAAGGGGATTTATTTTCATATATAACAAATTGGGACATGGCGTATACAATTGATAGAGATAGCTAATTCAAAACGTCAAACCTTTTTTTAAAAATTCAGTTACTTTTGCCAATTATCATATTTCTGTGGTTTGAAAAATATATTGCTTTTACTTTTGTTTTATTAGAAACAAAATCATAAAATGCGATTTTTAATTGTGGGAATAAAGTAATATTCCGCTAGGCCGCCGAGGCCAGGAGAAGCATTATCCCCTGACTATAGTTTCAGTTCCGCATAGTTACCCCATGTTAGCGTCCACTGTTATAAAGAATAATGTGGTGATAGGACCCCGTGTTTTAAAACAGAAGGCAATATTTATAGGTTATAGACTTTGTATGGGAAAATATGACGACGGAGTTTTTTGGCGCGCAGACGGACTGAGCTTGCGAGGTCCGCGTTCGCGACAAAAAACGAGGTCGTCATATTCCCCATACAAAGTCTATAACCTTTTTATTGTATACTTTCAATTTCATTTAGAAATTAACCATAATTTTATTTTTAACAATAACTTTATCGGTTTAACTGAGTAAAAGATGAAAAACACGAACAATTTGAAAATTAACGGCGTAGAAATTTGATTGTGACGTAATGCTTGCAGGCCGGAATGTTTCCGGGTATATATCGTGTGATATATGCCCGCAAACTTTTAAAGAAAAAAGAAGAGATGAAATTGAAAGTATATAATAAAAATGCATACATACTTACATATGGTGCATATCTTTTATTTGTCTGAATTGTGACAAGAATCGGAGAGAGAGAGAGAGAGAGAGAGAGAGAGAGAGAGAGAGAGAGATGAATTGACACAAGAATCAGAGAGGGATTGTCAAACACTTACCACATCTGTCTATCCCAATTACACTAATTTATATAAGCACTAAGAACATTGTCCTTCCGTATAGAATTACTTTACAACTATTATGCCTTTAATTATCCGGCCTTCTAACCACGAGACTCTAGGTGACAGCGATCAGTACACGTAATAAGCCTAGGATTTACTGCGATATGAAGACTTTTGTATATTATCACGAGAGTCCCAATCGATATTAGTCCAGTCACAGAATGGGGGACTCTGGTGTGTTGCAATGTGCAGGTTGTCAAAAAGAAGGATGATTCATCGATAACTCCATATATAGCAAAATACTGTACAAAATCCCTGATTGGAAGACTTTGGCAATTAGGCAATTCGCTATCCTCTATGATGTATGGCCGCCTCTTGGGATCAGTATTACAAATAATGACAACTGTGAAACCAGAGAGGGGGTGTCTTGTCATTCTACGTGTCTATATAATAATTACAGGATTTTGTTAATTTGACATCATCCTCCCATGAAGAAAGGGGGTGTTGTCATTTCCCCGGAGTGTTGCACGTCCGAAATTGAAAATGAAGCCCTACTGAAATAACGTCTGTCTTCGAATAATACAATGTGAATAAATCAAATAATTAAATGTACAGTACCGGTATGTAATTAAAAAAATTTCAATTATATTAAAATATCAAGCTAATTTCTCGATTTTGAGCATTTGAACGAGGGGGAAAATTTACAAGAAATTTAATTCATTTTTTTTTTAAACCATTACCCCATCGGATTGCGTTTTTATTACTCCTCTTTAATTGAATAATTTTGATCAAAACATTTGTTTCGTTCTTTTGAAAATAGGAACTGTAAGTTTTATTATTATTTTCTGTATTAAGTATCTTTCTTCAGGCTAACATTGTGGCGGAAGAGGAACTGTCAAGCGCATAATTCTTTAACTCCGCGGGTTCCAATCCAGGAGTGAGTGATTTCAATATTTCCCCCCGAAATTACATTTTTCAAATTAATTTACTAGCACTGACATAATTTTAATAATCACTTGTATTATATAAAAATTGCATAGACCCTTTAAGCATTTTTTTTTTTTAAATTAGCAGTTTGCATTTTAACCAACCTTTACTTGGGAGGAATAAACACGCTTTTAACGGACGTAAAATATAATAATATTGGTATGGTGTGTGTTTGAAGTATCATAATAATTGTATGTGCTTTTATCGCAAAGTAATGAACAATTTAAATTTCACGTTAGACAACGAAAAAATACAATTTGATTGTACAATTATCAACGACAAAATTTTCACACCTCTACAAATTCGAACTCCGATCTGCAGATTTACAGCCCAACGGTTTCATCCACTTAATTATCTCACCAAAAATATAAAATATTTAAAGAGACGAGGGATTTGTGATGTACTTTATTCCTTCTCAAATTTATTTTCCTGTCAATAATTCCCCGTATAAAGTATTCACCAGAGTCTACACAAACTTATTTCCCAACAACTCAGTGTGCCGTTTGAACACATCAACCCGTTAATGTAGCGTTCAAGTGTCTCGGCATAACTCTGTCGTTTCATCGCGCAGGGAAATCTATAGAAATAGACATACGGAAATATACATATATAAAATGACAATACGTAGGCAGAACTTTATATAGTCAGATGGGAATTCCGTGTAAGGAAATAGTACGCGACCATGCGACACCTTTATACGGAGCAATGCAGCTCTAGACCAGTAAACCTAGGGGAATACAGCGAATAAAAACCAGCTCTAGTCTACATAGAAAGCATCAACTCCTTCCAGTCGAGGATGTGTTGTGCCACGTTCGAAATTGGCCCAGAACTTTCTGAGAAGTTAATTATGTGAAAGGTTAACGCGACGATGTTGCCGCTGATGACGACAACTGATATTAGCGACCGACCAGTACACAGACGCTCAGGTGAGCTAATGACAAACTAGGAAATACAAGACACTCTAGATCTTCACTAAGTCTGTTCTTTAATACGGCACCCCCCCCCCCACCCCCAACGCCCTCATATTCATTCTCCATAAAGTTAGTCTCATAAATTAGTCTCCTATTTTTCTTCTCTGCATGCCTCACAAACAATTGACAGTATGAACCGTAGTGTACTGCATTGTAAGGTTACGCTTGTATCGTTGATAAATAGAGAACATCTTAAAATTTTACACATCCCGTTCATTTTGATCCCAACGACATGAACTTGTACAGCCAATAATTTTGCGATTTTTTGCAGTGATTTTGACTGTCTAAATGACCATGTGGTACACGTAGAATAATGAACCCCGCTGTAGTCACCTTGAAAACGTGACCTTGATTCTGAAGCGTTTGCGTAAAATTCTCTAATTCTATTTGTTTCGTTTGAAATCCAAGAAATAGGAAAGACAAAACATTCAAATCAGCACATGTGGTCACGTTTAACAAGTGTCACCTGTACATTTATGCCTACACACGGATTATGGCTTGTAAAATGTGCAATTTTATACAAATCTTGATTTACAGTATATGCGAAAATCTTGATTTATTTGCGAAAATCTTGATTTATATTCGATAATCTTGATATATAAACGCGAAAATCTTGACTTATATTCGATAACCTGTTATTCATACGTAAAAATCTTGATTTATATTCGATAATCTTGACTTACAATATAAATGTGATAAATCTTGAATTCTCGATGTATGTTCGATAAATCTTGATGTATATTCAATAAATATTGATTTATATTCGATAAGTCTTAATTAATATGTTCAATAAATCTTCATTTATATTCGATTGTCTTGTTATTCATTGCAAAAATCTTGATTTAAATTCAACAATCGTGTTATATGAATAACAAGATTATCGAATATATATCAAGATTTATGAATATAAATAACACGATTATCGAATATAAATCAATATTTTCGCACATAAATAACAAGACTATCAAATATAAATCAAGATTGACGCATAAAAATCAAGATTTTTATAATATCACAACGTTGTGTACGCTATAGTTGATGGTTTTGATAATATTTTATAAGAAACTGTTATCGTTATAAAGCACACACGCATTCTATTTTTTGTTCTAAAGACTAAACAACTGACAACTTTATTGAATTCTAAGGTACCCTCGCCCCTGTTTTACAGCAAATAACAGCTCCGATCTCATGTCCTTGCAACAGTTGTTATCATTCATTCATTCATTACATACTGTATATACATTGATCAGTGTTAGTTTTCTTATTGATATTAAATCATACGAGCGGCAGTGCAAGATACAAACACGGAAAGTGGCAATCCTTTGGGTCCTCTTTCATATGAAACTGATACACAACATTTACAAAAAACGGAAGTTATCAACATCTGGGCATCATTGCTCAGAATTCGTCCATAATCAATTTAGCTGATACAATACACGATACATGTACATGTGTATGGTAATATTTACAACTGATACGACACGCGGTGTAAAGCACTTTATTGTAAAGATTTTTATAGCCTTTTAGATGCATTAGGATTCACTTGACAATAAATAAAAAAAGAAGACGAAAGCCGGTTTTGTGGTTAAAATTTGTTTTATGGCATCGAGTAACACGGATCTAAAAAAGCTCTGTTATAACAACTGTTTACTTTTCCTGATTTTTCTAAAGTTCTTATTAAAATTGGCATTTCGAAGCTTGTTACAGCGATGAAAACGTATTAACGTTATGGATTCCCAATTAAAAGCTAAAAAACGATTTCACTGTTGTCGGATCTGCTTCATCGACAAAGAATATAACTTAACTGATTTCACTGCAAGTTTTGCTGGCTCTCTTTCAACAAGCTTGCTACAAACAAAAATGAATTAACAAACTGTTAGCAATTTTTTTAATTAGAGATAGCCGGAAGAATGAGTGCGTTTCGCCTTCAGCAAATCGGATGTAAATAACCTCCCCATGTGGTACATGTATAAACTGTTTCTGATTTAATTTCTCTATTCCCTATACTTTGAATATTGATCAAAGGTTTTATAACAAATCTTAAAACGTTTGAAATCCATGAATACGAAAAGATTATTTCAATACAGTTTATTCTGTTGTTGCATGTAACAAACGCTATAAAAACCGTTTATGTCGGACATACGTGAAATTGAAGGAAGGTTCTTCCCATCTCGGTATCATTTAATACTTAATTGCAATGTTTTCCTCAGAGAAGTTATATATAATCAAGGGGATTGGTGTTTGTATCGCTGTCTAAATTATATATAATAAAACACCACGTGGGCAGCACACTTAGATATGATTTACGAATGTCAAATCGCTGAATGCATTGCAATTTGACTAACAAATTTATTTTCACGAGAAAAAGATCAAATCAAAGTCGATATTAATTATATTTCTGTGAGATCGGGATTCTTGAAATAGAAGAACTCTCTCTCTCTCTCTCTCTCTCTCTCTCTCTCTCTCTCTCTCTCTCTCTCTCTCTCTCTCTGCCATGATATTTGCGTGTAGCCATGTAAACATACGCATTTAATATGAAGTTCTGATAATCAAGAATAAATGCAAAATTTATGAAATTACAAAAAAATCTAAACCCAAAAGAAGATAGATAAAAAATTATATAAAACTTACTTTTACAACGGATCGAATTCTTTGACATCCCCAAACGATTATTTTCACTCAAAAGAATCATTCGCTAGATCGATCGAACTTGGAACTGCTCAAATATTGAACAGGGGAAGCATATCGTTAGAGTACGAACACAAGGTGAAACAGAACCCTTCAGTTTCTCATAGCACTGAACTCTGTTCTATAGTCGTATAAACTAAAGGACAGAGATCATGGCGACTGTCCACTCTGAATATATCAATTTCAAAAGTTTGAAAAAACACCCCCGTCCAATCTGTTACGGTAATTGACACAATCCATGTGTTATCTTACTAAGAGAACCAATCACGGTTCTATTATTACCTTTTTATGATTTCTATCTTGAATGACAAATCTCATGATCTGATAATGCCAGCACACCCACATTGGATGATTGTCACAAGCTGGCAAAATACCTAGGACCTTCTAATCGATCGCTGGAATTTTAACCCAGGTCGATAAAAAGAAAAGAAAAGATAAATTAAGCTAATATTAATGACGCTACACGTTCGAGTTTTCTTCTGTAATTATCAGAAAAATTAAGTCAATATATAAAAGAGAAGGTAAAAAGATTAATTAGGATCTTTATAACATGTGACATCAGATATTTACGTGAGGATGAGAAGGGGAAATACATATCGTGGGCGTTCTTGACCGAGTTATAGCCTTGAAATTTGACAATTTTAGGAGAAGGGGTTACGTTTTGTAATACCGCATGCAAAAGTGAAGATATTGGGAAATACAACAATGAAATCTGGAATCAGAAATACGGTAGACAGTGGCTTGACCAATGCTGTGTCAAAGGGGGGTAGTTAAGTGTACGTGAACCGCAATACAAGATACATACAGATGTAAGTCTCTGTAAGGACTCTTAAGCAAAACACACAATGAAAGGATTACCTCGGGGGAATTAGAAGAGAGGAAATGTGTCAACAAAGAGATTATTGAACTCATACCAGTCGCAGTATCCTTCTTGTGATGGCGTTCGTTTCGTACAAACACAAGGTGAAACAGAACCCCTTAGTTTAGGTCTTGGGTTCGATTCTCTGTCCCGGTGCCGCGCCAACCCTAAGACGTTTAACATAATGGTTGTTCCTTCGTCAAGTACCCACCATTAAAAGTGAAAGTCGCGGGTTTTCTTATCTGACCTTTAAAACTGAGATTGCGACCTTACATGACATGCATAAGTCAAAATGTGTGGCACTTCAACTACAGCAGGTGACATGTCGATATCATGCAGCGAACAATTCCTAAATGGGACGTACGCGTAATACAAGACACCAACAAACAAAGCTAAACCACAATTGTACAACTTGTATAAAATTCTAGTGTCATGCCGGGGTATTTATCTTCAAACAAGAGTGTTAAGAGACTGCAAACCAACCTCAGATCCCACAGTACCCCTTCTTATATATTTGTGGAATTGTGGGTAAACTTTTGTAACCAAGTATAAATGTACAGTAACCTTCTTCGCAGGGGGTAATATAATCATCGCAAAATATACTTTACATATATGTAAAAAATGATAATGAGAACTAGTAAATGCTTTGGTTCAACTCAATTTCTTATAGACGATAAGCTTTGAAGTACATGTACTGACAAATGAAAAATTATAATTAGATTAAATTTGAATGTCGTGAGAGGAAGATGTGTTGTTGAATACGTAAATGGTTTAATACAAGGACAGCCAACCGGGGATAACGTTTACTATAATTTAGATAATGGTAGCTGGGCGGCACGTCTGCAACTAAGAGCAGAGAGCTGTTCAAATACAGGAGAAATCATCCCTTGTAAAAAAGGAAAGAAAAAAGGTCGATGTAAATGAATAATTGTTGAAGCAAAGTTAACTTAAATTCACAATACAGAAAAAAAACACCACGAAAAACTTTCCTAAACTTCAGATATGGTCAGCTAACAATATGTAATGTCGATATGTTGATATTTAATCAATTTCCATCTACATATCATGTTAATATAGAAAAATAACACTACGGCAGTGTTTTGCTTTGGTGTAATGAAAGGCATCATTATCATCACTATTTGTTGATATGAGATTATTTAAAGATTTCAATGTTCAATTGGTGGTTGATTTGAATTGGCATTCATCTATACATATTTGGTGTCTGTGTTATTAGTTTTTAGCAGGTTGATTCTCTGCTGAAAAAACCCCAGTTAAACATAAACAGAGGATTTGCATGAAAACGTGATTTTCCTTTCCTACACGAAAATAATAAATACATGTATACACTAACGATATCGCAGTCCGAATGAAAGATCGGTTTGAATGGGCTTTCACACATCACGCAAACTAAAATAGATCACTCTGATAGTCTGTGCAAATTATTGTGTGACGAGAAACCGTTTTTTCTCTCTCATTTACCCGATGTTCTGACGTTTGTCACATATTTCACAAGAAAAATTTGCAAGTGCTCCGACAAACTGATATTCTTTCCGTCTTTCCGGTTTAGATCTTGTTGCAATCCGTGTAAACACGCAACTATTGGCGACCTGATTCCACCGCAAAGACGGTCCGAAACAACTGGGGAACTGTAAATTTGTTACAATGCTTAAAAATGCAAACCAAACGCTAAAGAAGATGTCATTTCATCGATATTTTATGGTTCGTCAGCTGTTACAATGATACACGTGTCTAATATAGAAATCGTACTGCTCTCTAACGTACCATATTTTCTGAGACTTGGTACTATAGTTAAGGGACGAAACAAAATTGACATCAGAATGTACTTATCTATACACGTGCCCTTGCATATATATACCTGCATGGTATTTCCTGATGCATACATACAATGTATTTTCAAAAGTGCACGCGGGGTCACAAATTTCAGAATATCTATTTGATTTCTCAAATCATTTTTGCTAACTTTTACGGAGGTACTCTACATCGTCATAATGCCCGGCTTCTATTTTTAAACATGAGTGAAAATATAAATATCAGCAATATTTGTCTATTCGTTTAAAAAATCATAGCCTAGCTGAGTAGCAAAGTAGGTTAGCACATCGACTGTAATAAAATAGAAAGAAAAAAAGCACGTCATCGACAGCTGAACTGTAGATCGCGGGTTCGAGTCCAGCAGGGGTTTTAAATTTAATTCATATTGCTTTCTACTATAACTGCATTTTTTTACTAAATAAAGTAAATTTGAAAGTTTTCACTTTAAAAATATTGTTGTACATATCCTCCACTTTACATCGATATCAAATTCCTTTGGTGTAGCAGACTTCCTTAATTAATTCAATTTAAATACTATGATATTGTAAACAGACAGGGCAGAAAACAGACAGATAGGTCCCTCAAGCTCAATTGACCTAGAGCTCCGCATTAGATAATATGCAGAGAATATAAAACACGGAAGGATATACATGTATGTCAAATGTGTTGTCACTCTTAATTCAAAGTACAATATTGATAATTTAATACAATGTCAAAATATTCTACAAAAGTACACATAACACACGCGTATGTGGTTGCTGATGATTTAAAACACGTTTAGTTCACAACTTACGCAATTCAATCTAATCTATATCAATATCAGCTATATTTGGCCAAAATATAATATTGAAAGATTTCATTTTTTGAATCGTGTACATATCTGGGAGCTGATCATTATGCCAATCCGTGAGAAAATTGGTATGCATGGCACTCAACTTACTATTAATAGGATTTTTTTTTTCTGTTTGTCATTTACAATTTACACACAGTGTACACATTTGTTGAACAGTATGATTACTCCGACATTTTATATGTATCCTACATTCCTAAGCGTCCTGTCACAATGTAGAAGCCCTGCGATATCATGCTACCACTATAGTATAAAGGATCTACTGCTAACAAATTTTAAAGAGAATGTCTAATATTACAGAATTAAGCATCCGGTGTCATACGCAATATTCAAGATAGCTATATATCCACCTTTTTCATGTTTACGTTAGGAAATGCCACTTAGAGTTTCATCCCGATAAGGACTATGTTAGTTCTAGATTTTGACTTACAGTTGTACGATGATTTGCTATGTCTACATCATCCAAAAATAAACAGAACCAAATAAAACCCGGATTTTTTATGTTGTCTACCTGTATTAAAGCAACTTCCAAACTAACAATGGGACAAGCAATGCTTAACTTTTAACAAATAAACCTGTACATGATTAATACCTTAGTTTCTGAAAATTTCAATTTATAAAATACTTTACCAATGATATATAATATAAAAAAAATTAAAATTTAACACAGCCGCTGAATTGCACTTCAAATTCCTAAAAAAAAATAACTAAACTTTCCTACATTATCTAAAATAAAATGAATAGAAAATTAATGAAAACTGTTATCATTTGGATTGAAATGTTAACAATAGAACCACGAGTGTCTCAAATTTCACGGGATAACAGCGAACTTACAATGTTTTGGGGTTGGGTTACAACGTTCACACGAATACTCAAAATATCCATAACATACAGATGATGATGATTACGATGATGAAATTGTATACAATATATTTCTAATGAACCACCGAATCCCCCATACCACGTACCTGGCGAGTTCCTCCTATGACTTCCGGTGAATGAGAGCACAGTGTTGACAAATTACGCAACCCGTAGCTAACGTCTGGATTTACCGCCTGTCAAGTCCTATTTGGTTTTGTTTCGTCACAAAGCAAACACTCCCACATGTTTCATTCATAAATCACACCTGAAATGAATGCGTACGCTACGCGAGAGATAGTTGATATGATTGTTATTACCATGCAGCATGTTATACAGGTATCGCCCGATACTTAATCAGGAGTCCATTATATCCGGAGGAATCCGGCGCTGACCGTATCTTATGTTCATCATTTCCACTACGGTGACCACGTGCCATAATCAAATATAATGAAATCGTTTGTTATTGCGTGTTTTAAATTCCTGTGTATAGATATCAGATATCGCAATGCATTTTATTTGTGTAGACATCTCGTACCCACTTTCCACCCGGACAGACTTTCACTTTGCATACAACACTTTGGCGTGTTCTTGCAGCGTGTTGACACTGGGTGTGTTTGTCTATCGTCAAACGGACATAAAATTGTGACTCATGTTCCCTGAATTGAACAAATGACTTTCGTTCATTTAGAAATTCGTAATAGATATTTCAGCTATTGTAGATTTTAAAAAAAAAATCAAATCAAGCAAAGATTGTATATGATTAATTCAGGAAGTAAATAAAGGTTTTTTAACCAACACGTCAACAGTAAATAAATAACATTTCTTTAAACATTTATTTCGCTTACTTAATTCATCAAAATTGACATTGATATATTAGCAGGTTAGATATTACATAATTTGTAAGTACACGTCACTAGGGAACCACGCGAGGACAAGGGAGATACATGTTCAAGTGAATGGATCTTGTCAAGGTCAAATGAGTGATGGGCTGCCCCGTATACAGTCACTACAGGGTATGTGAATGGTATTTTATACATGCCACTGAAATATATTCCGCTCACTTCACTTCGTTTGTTCAGAATGATAAATACATGTACATGTATATCAAGGCCACAAGTAAAAATAAATGCGTGCAGATATTAAGTCACGGAAGACCGACCCAATGGCAGCTTTTTAATGACGTCACATCAGTTTTGGGCATAAGATTGAAAAGTTTTACTACGTTTGGGTTATGATAAAAAGAATTGTTTGAGAAGTTTTTACATTCTAAAACAACTTGCCTTGAACTACAAAATTTGTCACTTTAAATTGGGGAATAGAGGGCAATCTCCATACCCCTGTTGGGAGTCGACACTGTGATGTTGGAAATGTAATGAGAATTTTTCTACATTTATGAGGTAAATATTCAAGTATCTTTCACATTCAAATTTTAAAAGTATAAATATGACATGCAGAAGAACAACTTGAAATTACTATTAAAACCATTTTTGTTGTTGCATAAACTGGCTTGGATTTTTCGAAAGAGAGAATAAGGTAAGTCGAAACGACTGCTCAAATGAAAGAAAAGTCAGACAAGATTTTTTTCGAGAAATCCAAGCCCATGTAGTCTTTTTTCTTACAGTAATCCATCCGGTGTGGCTACAAAATATACATTGATTACTCCACACACGAGATGAAATAGATTAAATTTACATGCAGTATATATACAGTTAATCGATGGGGATTTTTTGTGCGTCTTTAATGGGGTGTTGTGTGATTAAATATCTATATAAAAATGATGAATTGGTTTCTTGGCCAATGATTTTAACCAGTAGGAAATCCACCTAGTATAATAGTAACCTAAAGAGTAAAGTGTGTTTAGCAATAGGGCGGTAATTTTCAGGCAAGGTGGGGGTCATTCTTCTATACTGGACATACTTGCATGCCGAATATATACAGTGTAGTTCTTGTATGGAAAAATATCGGAGAATTTGAAGCCCATTAGGATCGAAAAATTATCTGATATTTTTTCATATAGACCTTTATGAGGCACATATCGTACTTAATTGCCCTTTAAATTTCATTTGTTAATTTACCTGAGACAACCCGATATTAAAACAAAAGATGAAACAATCCATGGCCATTAAAACATTTCTTTCGGTCTTGAATGAAAAATACTCACTAGTGCTCAGCTTGTTAGGTTCCGATGCATCAATCAAATTGCTGGATATCTTTTTAAGTCTTCTCTTTTGGGCTGGACCTCGCTTTACAAGCGGGACGAGAACGCCGAGACGTGCGCCGAGGGACCAGGTCAGAGCTTCAAGTTAAGGAAGACAGTGATGGCACCCATTATCTACTGTGTACGGACGATGTGTCGAAAACAAATTTCCGGGGGTTAAACTCAAGGAAGCTGGATCCCCAATGTGTATGAAGATAATGACAATTCTGAAAAATGCAATTTGCATGAACAATATGTGTCAACGTGTCCGGAAAGTGATAAAACGGATTCATTTCATTTGAGGCCTAAACTATCTGACAGCTGCATTATGGTTCGATGGCGTTGCAGTTGTTAGTCATAACTGTAATATCTATAAAATACCGTATCTCTAATTTGAATTGTTTCATTAATTTTATGCTCTCCATTTTTCTAAGAATATAAGATACTGTTCGAAGAAACCGGTTTTCTCAGTCCCGCAGCTTTGTTATTTTTCTTGGCAGCAATTAACAACAGAATACATATTGTTGGTTGAAGATTGTCATTTATTAATGACGATTGAAGAAGTTGACAACTTATTTACAACTTCAGACAACCTAAACAAGAATGATAGTGGAATTTCCCTAATTTGTATAAATCTTGTTAAATACAAACATAATAAACTAGAAAAATACGGTGGCACCTGAAAATTTTACCTAAGATTAAACTTCACTGTTAAATAGCCGTCTTCAAATAACAGTCCGATTTTAAAGGTCACCCTTGCTGAGACAGTCTGATATTACAATTAATATCAAACTGCTCACTAATATTAGACAGACAAAGGTCTGAATGAACACAGGAATGACGTCACAGCAAGGTTTTAAATATATGCAGGCTTGGTACTATCTACTAACCACTCATCCGGGACCAGACTGCATAACACATCATGTTGAAAAAAAATATAGAATGGTGAAAACCGATAAAGCTGGCGAAATATGTTCATTTACTCTAAAGTTGTCAAAACCTGAGGCTGCACCGCTTACAAAATTCTTCACAGCTTCCTTAATTTCTTCTTCACTAATTACACAGTTACGAATTTCGTTAGAAATTCGACCAAAGTCATGCGGCCCAAAATGAGGAGTCCCTCAAAGGTCTTCGTTTTAACCCTCATTCAAAATTTTCAAAAAATTATGAACAATGTCAATAGCACACTTCTTTTTTTAAACCTTTAGATTTGTAAAACGCACCTGTTTAGGCGTAGGCGCACTTTTAATTAATCTATTTTTGTCTTTCCCTGTACAGACGAGCATTATCGTCTTACACACTTTACTCGTAACGTAATATTTTTCTTCCTATTTACATTAAATTTTATAATGCATTCTCATAGCCAACACTTTTTACTTCCCGTTTTACAAATTTCATTGAACCATGGCTTCCTACGCTAATTGTTATATGACGGTACATGTGTATATTTATTCTTATAATGTGTTATAAGGGCTGTATTTGCAAACATATTGCTAGCGTCTTTTGCTAACTTTGTCATATTTTCATTACAGATATTATCTTTACTCAGTCACAATCAGAAAATTCAAACAATTTTTAATAATCATACAGCAGATATATCAATGTTACAGGAATCATCTGTGAAAACGTGTAGATAAAGTTCAGTGACCAATCTCATAAATCCCATAAAGAATGCAAAAATCAGAGTACGGCAAACATGGACCCCTG
This sequence comes from Ostrea edulis, assembly GCF_947568905.1. Lineage (NCBI taxonomy): Eukaryota > Metazoa > Mollusca > Bivalvia > Ostreida > Ostreidae > Ostrea > Ostrea edulis. Next base: position 68,457,006 of record NC_079166.1, on the reverse strand, counting down.
AACACACAAAAGTGGGTTAATGCAATTAAATCAACTTGTACAATTGTTGAGATCTATTACTTTTACGGAGGATTAACTGTGTCCATGGTAACGGTGTTATTTCCGATAGTACCATTAACTCTCGTATGTTCGTTTTACCTATATTGAGACGTAATCAGGTGTGGATGAAGTATCACTAATTTATACCTATGTCCTTACCAAATTGCAGTTTACTGCAAATGTGCCGCAAGTTTGCGGCAAAGAAATCTTTTGTGTCAGAACTTTTTGCCGGAAGTGTGCATCGATTGCCGCTAGTGGCACGCAGTGTTCCAGTATTGGCGCAGTATGCCAGAAGTGCACTACAACTTTTCCTGTAAGATTTTGAATTGAAACAGTGCACCACATCTTCACCACAATTGTTTTAGTGTCTAGAATTGAAACAGTATACCAGAAGTTCACCACAACTTTTTCTGAAATTTCAGAATTGAAAAAGTGTGTCAAAAGTTAACAACTTTTTCTTGAATATTTAGATACATGTATAAAACAGCTATTCCACATGAATATTAAGTCCCTTACAACTGTTTTCTTTAATTTTTTTGTTGAACAATTTTGGGAAAAGAATTTAACCTGTTCTCGATTACTTAATTCTTTGTAATATTTCAGTTGAATTAATTAAAGATTGATCTACAATATTTTCAATTCTTGAAATGTTCTTGAGATGCCCTCAAATTTTTGATTTTCTAATCAATGAAGAAATTCTCAGAGACGTTTTAAAATGAATTCTGCATTAATGAATATTTCAAATTTAGAACTTATTAAGAGCCAATAAAAAGATTCTTAGTTTATATGTGTAAATATAATGATTTTTAAATGGGTATCCTCCGAGGATACTGAAAATATAATGATATACAGTTTTAATCTGAGAGTCAATATGCTTGTCTAAGATACATGTGCAATATATGCAACTTCTGATGCACCCCCTTCCCTCTTCCTGTCTTCAAATAATATCTTATATATGATTATTCGGTATCTTTTCTTACCATTTATGCCTGGCCTCTAGACCATAAACTGAGAATAATCTTAAATCTAAATTTCAAATCCAGCTAACCTTTGAAATAATTTCGACAAGAAAATAAAAATTTTAGCATATGTTTCTATTTAATTTTTTTTTTATAAACCAGCCGTTTTTTAAACATCTGTGTTCGATGAATCTTAAGGTATAACTTATTAAGTCTATTCTCAATTTATGGTCTTGGGGCCTGGTGTCCTAATGTTTCAATGATATGTCCATAAAATATTTTTGATTTCTAATTCACAAATAACGCTGAATGAGTTGGTGAGTTGAAATATCAAATGAGAGTGAGTGGCAATTCCCATTATCATATAATTTACATAACAGCATTTTGTCCAGGTATGTTGCTCTGGTTTATGAATTGATTCATTGATTGGTATATTGTTTAATGTCCCTCTCAAGAATTTTTCACTCATACGGAGATGTCACCATTGCCGGTGAATGCTAATTGATGCTAAGTTAAAATAATCCAAACTGCATACCAGAGCAGGTCTTCCCAGGACTTTAAGGCTCTATGCACCGTGAATCGAGATCGGGTTCCTAATTAAAACCATTGGGTATGTGGTTCACTCAAAATGCTAGGCGCGAAAATTGATTCACCTGACGATACTAGTATAGCTTTTTAACAAAGCTTGCCGTCTTTAGGAACAACCTTATTCAGTAAACTGATATAAATGTATATGGTTTAAGTTTTTATAATTTCATTAAATGACCACATAATCAATTTACAATGGTAAATCCTATATAAAATCAAGTTTTAAAAAAAAACCTACTAGAAACTACTGTACAATATTTTTCCTAGTATGAATTTAAAGTAGACATGATATTTGTATTATCTTTTTAAAAAAAAAAAGTGAAAAGCAGCTGTTCAGCGTGTTTAATTTTTCACAGAGCAAGAAACAAAGACTACTAAATAGCTGAAAATTGCCCAAATTTTATCAAAAAGAATTTTAAGGTTTGCGTGCAGAAAAAGACCAATTCTGTTATTTGTTGAATTATAGAAACGTTTTTGACAGTTGTTATGAATAAGATTAAAATGTCAGTTTCTGGTCGGCGCGGGTTCGAATCCTACTCGCGGCGGTAAGTGAAAAAGTTTCTCCGTTTACTTTCGGAAGGTCAGTGGTCTCTTCCCAGCTACATTGTATCTGGGTTCTCTCTTCCACCAATAAAAACTGGGCGCCACCAGATAACTGAAAAATTGTTGTGTGTGGTGGAAAACAATCAATCATTATGTTGCAATTTTTCTTCTTTCCTCTCTCCTTTCTCTCTCTCTCTCTCTCTCTCTCTCTCTCATAAGATTGAAAAATCCTGTAAAATTGTTAAGTCGTACGTGAATTATATCATCAGGAAATTATCTCCCTTGCGTTGAATAGAATTTCAACCAATGAAATAAATTAGAATTTTCACATCATACATTTTCTACCAATCACAAAGGAGAGGAAGTGTCTTGTCCGAAGACTGTAAAACACTTCAACTTCCAAGGAAGACGGTAATGATGTCATACGGTGAGCATTATGAACAGAGAACAGCGAGTTGATGCAGATATTATGAGAAGAATCCAGATGTTATGTTTCAGTCTTTGTTCTAAATGAGACGCACCCTCGCTCAGTCTGTTATTGCGTCATAAATGTTGCTATCTTGTAAATATACATTTACATGGTTCATTAAATTCTTTTAAATTATGTGGAATTAATTTTTAAATCCCTTAATTGTATCAGATTAGACTCCTACTAGTTACAGTATCATAGCTGTCTCGTTTTTTTAACATTTGGACATATAACCACGTGAATAACAAATGAGATAAAAATTACTTTATACCTATGCTATCTTACTCTCTACTCAGGGTATATTAACAAAAATGAATGGTTGATTGTGTAAATGTTTTTATCAAATGAATCATTATGGTTTATGTATTATTTTATTCAAATGCTTGAAATAAGTGCCACTAAGGCTGTATACATTTGTCAGAATATAAGACCTTCACAGTATCGACTTTAAAATTGATGTAGATTGTCTACAGATTTTTGTGACGAAAAGTACATAGTTTACATGTGTGAATTTTGGATTTATGTTATGCTTGTATGCAAACGTTGCTGAAATCTGTTACTATTGATGCGGGTACCTGTAAAGTGCGAAACGAAATCGAAACGAAACGAAATCTACCGAAACGAAATATACCGAAACGAAACGAAACCTACCGAAACGAAACCCACCGAAACGAAACGAAACGAAACCTACCAAAACGGAACGAAGCAGATTGTATAACCGAACCCTTTTAATTATAATAAATAAAAATGGTATCTTAGGCCCCTGCGAAAGTTACAACATATAAATAAAATTCGCCTTCCCTTTGATGTAGGTTTTTGGCTTGAATGTTACAAAGTTTTAAAGTTGGAAAGAGGGGGGGGGGGGGGGTAAGCACAAAGTACATATCCGTAGTTGATTAAACGACATGTACAATTAGTTTCGGATCCATAAAATTCAGAACCGAGGGTTACAGTCTCAGAGATCTGGGGAAACGGAAAAGCGGATCCAACGCCGACGACCCCATCCCTCGTTTAGTGTGTTTCCCCAGACCTCTGACCTGTGAGACTGTAACCTCCCGTTCTGAAATTTATGGATCCGAAGCTAATTGCACATGGTATTTATGTGCTTTGTGCTTACCCCCTTACCCCCCCCCCTCCACCCTTTCCAACTTTTAAGACTTTGTATCAGTCAAGCCGAACGCCTACATCAAAGGGGAGGCGAATTTTATTTATATGTGTAAACTTTAACAGGGGCATGGGATACCATTTTTAATTATTATAATTAAAAGAGTTCGATTATAAAATCTGTTTCGTTTCGTTTCGGTGGGTTTCGTTTCGTTTCGGTAGATTTCGTTTCGTTTAGGTAGATTTCGTTTCGTTTCGATTTCGTTTCGCACTTTACAGGTACCCCTATTGATGCACATAGTCCTGTTCTGCAAATGATAGAAATACTCTTGAATGCATGTAGATATACTTTAGAACATATCAACCCTTTTGTCATACCTGTATGTACATACAACTCTAGCACTAGCATCATCAGTATAGCATTGCTTTTTTAATAAGGATTTTTTTTTTTTGAAAACTTTCATTTGAGACAACTGAACTGAAAAAAAAAACCAAAATTCACAAATCGATTCAAATCACAACCTAACTTTAGGCCAGAAAAGTGTCACAGTGGTTTGATATTTTTCTTTAGATGTTAAAAGAAATTCTTTATGCAGCATTGACCAAATAAAATGTACTCATGACCAGGATGGGACTTCACGTGGAACATTTTAACTTTGCACAATGCAACATATTAGGGGGGGGAGACTTGAAGTTCCTATTACTGTCATAATTACATCTTGTTGCTTTTTAATCGTATTTGCATTATTCATTTGCTCTTTTGAATATATTAAAAGATTACTTGCTACATGTACATGTACTTGCATGTCATTGTTCTTGAATTATATTAATTAAATCAATATTCTGTTTTTGTAATAAGTGTTTATGTAGAATCCCTTAATTTCCAGCAGACCGTGCCAGAAGTGTGCAGCAGGTGTGTGCCGCAAGGTTGCAGGAAACTATATGCCAGGGGGAAAATGCATACGAAAAATATACTTTCGTCAAGTGTGCCGCAAACTGTGCCAGAAGCGTGAAGCATATGTGTGTCACAACTGTGCCACAAGCGCTGTGCCAGAGAAAAAATGCATAGGATTACGCAAAATACACTTGAGGCAAATTAGCTGCAAATTTCCAGCAACTGTGTGTCACAGGGCTTATATTTGCTATGGAAGTCTAGCGCTAACGGCCAAAGTAATGAAGGTTCTTTAACGTGCCAATGACCCAATGCCTGCCGTGACACAGGACCTCCGTGTTTAAGACTTGTAACTCGTACTTCTATATGCCGAGCTTTAAATTGCGAATAGACAAACACTACCTATGTTTACAACGCGGTTGTGGCACGAGCGGGGCTCGACCTCCTGGTTATGTAGTGAAAGCGCTAACCACTGTAATGTGACTATTATCTCGCAGCAATATTACGTGATAAAACCCAAATCAATCGCAGGACTAAATCTTACATCATTCCCTGAATAAGAGACCACTTCCAATGCAGTTTTAGACATTTGGTCTCTGATATTTCTCTGATATTTACAATCATTTGTAAAATATTGTATCAAAAGTTACACAGTTCCTCAATTTTATTCCAATCAGTTAAAATGCTATTTCTGGGGAACATTTTATTTCTCAGGAAAAATAAGTCACGGTTTTGAAAAACAAAATTTTACAATCACATAATTATCTTTACCAAAAAAAAAAAAGAAATGATGGTATGAAAAGATGTTTGTTCAAGCCTGGGCTTGATGTTTTCTGTTGCAAAAGTTGCAAAACACCCTATCTCTGACATCATGACACCGGTTTGACGTCTTTTGGATCAAAAGGACTATACACTGTATGTGATAGAGATTCTAAGTGCTCACCAAAATCGACATATGTGTTTTTGTTTAAAGAGTCTGACTCACGATTCTTCACCAAATGTTGTTTTTCACTTCTAATCATCAATTTCTACTGTCTTATGCTCACATCTTAAGGTTATACATAATCTCAGCTCATTTTAGAGAGTTTATTACTTGTTTTGTAAACAACGATTGTGGTGTGTTATTGTTTAAGAAGTGTTCAAAAGAAATGGATATCGATCTAAGTTTATTATATATATATCACATTTCACGTATTCTTTAGGTAAGAGGTGTCATCTAAAAGTTGGTGACTGTGCAAAATTACAATGCTTTAAATTACAAAATTACAAAATTTCACTGGTTTAGTTTGTTTCACTTTGTAAACAAAAAAAAGAAGACTCGAGTCTTTGTTTACATACTACAGAGTTAAGGATAAAATATTGCTCTTATCCTTGCATTCATAAGGTCAATATTTGTCTGTCAATATTGAATGGGTTAAAGTTTTGATATTTAACATTTAAAATGATTTTTTCCAAAAACATGAGCCAGTCCCTCTAAGAATCAAGTGTGTTATGTGCAAAAGCCCCGATGTAACTGAGTTTTTGTTTTTGTTTTTTTTTACTTCTCACATTATCACCAGTGTGAGGCCGACTTTACCCGTGTGAGACAGCCATGTGGGATTTTTCTGTCTTACACTACTGTGACGTCATTGACTGTGTCGTCATGTATTTCATGTCATCTAAAAGTTGGTGACTGTGCAAAATTACAATGCTTTAAATTACAAAATTACAAAATTTCACTGGTTTAGTTTGTTTCACTTTGTAAACAAAAAAAAAAGAAGACTCGAGTCTTTGTTTACATACTACAGAGTTAAGGATAAAATATTGCTCTTATCCTTGCATTCATAAGGTCAATATTTGTCTGTCAATATTGAATGGGTTAAAGTTTTGATATTTAACATTTAAAATGATTTTTTTCCAAAAACATGAGCCAGTCCCTCTAAGAATCAAGTGTGTTATGTGCAAAAGCCCCGATGTAACTGAGTTTTTTTTTTTTTTTTTTTTTTTTTACTTCTCACATTATCACCAGTGTGAGGCCGACTTTATCCGTGTGAGACAGCCATGTGGGATTTTTCTGTCTTACACTACTGTGACGTCATTGACTGTGTCGTCATGTATTTCATGTCATCTAAAAGTTGGTGACTGTGCAAAATTACAATGCTTTAAATTACAAAATTACAAAATTTAACTGGTTTAGTTTGTTTCACTTTGTAAACAAAAAAAAAGAAGACTCGAGTCTTTGTTTACATACTACAGAGTTAAGGATAAAATATTGCTCTTATCCTTGCATTCATACGGTCAATATTTGTCTGTCAATATTGAATGGGTTAAAGTTTTGATATTTAACATTTAAAATGATTTTTTCCAAAAACATGAGCCAGTCCCTCTAAGAATCAAGTGTGTTATGTGCAAAAGCCCCGATGTAACTGAGTTTTTTTTTTTTTTTTTTTTTTTACTTCTCACATTATCACCAGTGTGAGGCCGACTTTACCCGTGTGAGACAGCCATGTGGGATTTTTCTGTCTTACACTACTGTGACGTCATTGACTGTGTCGTCATGTATTTCATATTATCTATGTTACATGATGAAGTAAAATATTCGGCATTGCTTTTTTTCAAATTTCTATTTGATATGATAGCTTTCTGAGGGACAGTTTTCGATTGGCGTTTTTAGTTTACATTGTAAGTGTATACCATTTTGGGATAATATGCTTTTTTCTGACTGCTTGTAAGACAAAATAGAATTAATTTTCGCATTTACCTTCAATTTCTGTTTGAATGAGGATTACGATGATTCATAATTTTCTCAAAGCTCCTTAATTAATGCCCTAAACAGTGGATGAAATGTTAGAATTAAAATACTTCATTATTTACTCATTTCCACCTCTGGAACAAGATGTGCTTTCTAGAACTCGGCAAAGTCTCGTCCTTAACTTAGCAAAGTCTCGTCCTGAACTCGACAATGCCTCGTCCTAAACTGTGAATTTTGTCCCCTCGGTGGAATTCCCCAACCTCGCATCCATACTAACGAAGGATTCTATTAGTCTGTCGTGTGTCGGAAACAAGCGTAGTTTGTCATAGTGACGACGCTCTGAACATCTGTTACGAAAATCATATTTTTCCATAGAGACATCACGGACATTTCGTAGGATGCGTTAGAAAATGGAATTCTTACAAAACAGTACTAAAATAGAGTCGTTTTCACAGAACTCTTGTTGACTTTCGGTATCGGTTGCAACCACTCTTTGACAGCCCCGTGGAAACGTCAATAGTTGTAAAACAACTGCACTTTACTTTTCTTCTTCGTTTAGAAATTCAACAAATATGAGTTACACAAATGGTAAAGTTCAGATTTAATTGCTAAAATCAATTGCACTTTGCATCTAATCATAATGATTGAGATGGCTGGCTGAAATCGATTCTATGAGTCATTGTAACGCAACTGAAATAATAGATATTACACAGAAGAAAGCGAATATATGATTTGAAGAATAATTCTGAGATCCACGTCGGCTGGTATGATTTTTTAAAGGCCATCAAAACGACATTCTCTGCAATTTGACAAAAGTCTGCATTCGAATACATATATCCCATGTTTGTAAAATACTGATATTTTTACACACTTTGTAGGCAGATTATTGAATATCGATAAAAAGATTCACACAATAAGAATCACCGTTTTTACACTAAAAAATGCAAAAAATCGCAGCAGTCTTTTTTTTTTACCATTTACATAAGGATGGGCGGGACAGTGGCATGGAAAATTCTCCATTGCTCAATGATTTTTTTCATGTGATGTAAAATTGTAGTATAGGGGACCTTCAATTTAAATGCATTGATATCCAAATCATGTGAGGGATCTAATCATTGTAGGGAGTTATGAGAATGGAAAAGTTACCTCCCCTGAAAATCAGTGAAACTTCATTAGCATTACATTATGGACTTGTCAAATTTTCTCTGACATTAATTTCTGTCTAAAATTCACATAGACTACAGGGAATGGATAAGTTCTCAATACTTTTTAGTACTTTTTGTGGGTTTAGACAATAATGTCGTTAACAATACGTGCAAATGGAATATGTAAAAACCATTACAGACGCAGTTATATGTATCCAACTTTATAAAAAGATGTGTTTAATATTGATTGGGTTTTTTACTATTATTATTATTATTATTGGCAAAAGTACATGCAATAAAAATATATCTATGCTCTTATCTCGTCAAGTGAAAACAAAGCTTAAATACTCAAGTTGATCTCAATCTTCAAATTGGGCGACATTGAACTTTATGCACTCTCACTCCTATCTCATTGCTTACACGTCTGTAAGTAGTTTCAGAACACTTAAGGTGGAACTGCTGTATTTCAAAATTGCAAAAGCGAAAAATATATACAATGTGCATGTATAGCGTTGTCTTCAATAAATCCAATTATCTGGACATACCACCTTAATGTGGCAAAACACTTCTTAGCTAAGTCATACTGACCTTTTCTTGTTTTTATTTTTTGTATTGAAAAGGATTTGTCAGTAAAAATGTATGTTTGAGTGGTTTCAAATGTTTTGCATATACATTTGTAATAATTAAGAAACCATTATTAAAAGTATAAAAGGGAACATCATACCTTTTTAAAATACTACACTGTATGCGTGCGTTCTGTATAACTCAATTTCTTCTCAGAAGGCGTCAAATGAACGGAAAAAAGGATTGAACCATGAATCTGGGGGGGGGGGGGACCCAAACATTTAGCAATCCTTTGTTAATTTGCACAACTCTCGGCAATGATATGAATATTTAATCTGTACCACTTTTATCAATTTATTGAATATTATCAATTAGATATCGTCATGAACTAAGGCAGATATTCAATAGCTCCATGACGAACCTTTACACACAATGCAAATGAATGAAGTAGTGAATTTGCAATGTGTGTGGATGACAGAATAGCCTATAACGTGACAATGACAATGGGGTTTGTCTTCTAAGATAATCATCACACTTCATTCAATCAGTCATCAAATTCCCTTTCAGCAATGTTTGTAATGTTATGCAAGTAGGTGGTATTTAGTTTCGTGAATCAGAGTAAGGCGATCTTTGAGAATTTATGACCATCTTTATCCTCCTTGGGTACTTTGATAGTGATAAGAACCAAAGCTGCACAAATATCCTAATAAACAGATCCAGTAAATGTTCTACCAAGCCGTTATCTTTACTCCTAACGAAAATACTCACTGGCGTAAGGGTGAATCTTTAAACTAAGCACACATCTTTGAAGTTGATGCTTAAAAGATACTGGAGTTCCTCATTGACAATATTTACCGTAGTCTTTGGTGATCAGGTCTTTCAACAGTGTTGGAATTCCCATGGACACAAATTGTGCTTCATAATTAGCTGACCTGTTTTTGTATTCTTATGAGGCGGAATTTATTCAATAGAAGAAATGAACATCTTGCTGTGGCCTTCAACTCGACATTTTGATATATCGACGACGTTTTATGCATTAACAATAATCATTCTCATTTATATGTCGATTCACACCGTGGGTATCCAGGTTACAGTATCCCTTGGTTTTCGTAAGAGGCGACTAAATGGGGCGGTCCTTCGGATGAGACCGCAAAATCTGAGGCCCCGTGTCACAGCAGATGTGGCACGATAAAGATCCCTGAGCATAGGTTCAAATTGTGGAGCCCTTCACCTGCAATAGTGACGTCTCCATATGAGTGAAAAATTCTCGAGAGGGACGTTAAACAATATAAAACCAACCAACCCTATGTCGATTCGATATATCCCAAAGCATTCGAATATCTGCATTATATTTGGATATTTGGTTGACCAAGGTGTCAACGACAAGTTTTCAACACAACCTTATGACACAAACATTAATATTCTATTTTTAGATACAGTATGATACATAGCATTAAAGTAGCTAGCAGGTTTACTGACACCAGAATCAAATAAACGCATGAGTCGCGTGAAATACAAGCACCGTTTATCGTAATATTTCGTTACATGACTGAAAGAAAAGAAAACAAAATACGAGTAGAATGATAACTAGAAACCATATACAGACTATACATATATTACTTTTTTTTAATCTGCTGTCAACTTTTTTTTATTATTAAGAAATAAGGTGAAAATTCGATTTTACGATAATCGGTTTGCCGACTGGATGACTAAGTAGTGTACATCTCCATTGATCCTAGCGCGCAATGCCTGCTTTAACGCACGTATCTTTGCCTCCAGTAATCACTATGTTATTGTTGGGTTTTCAGATTCCAAACAGTATCGAAGGAAACACACCATGTACAACCATCATACCCGTTCCAGAACTGAGTCAGTAGGTACATGTAGGTACAAGATTTTCATTCTGTGTGCGCACGCAATGTAGAAAGTGGTATAAGAATGCTGTCAACTTTATTCTTGGCGACATCGTAATTCAAAATTCTCCACCAATTATGTTATAATGACAAAGAAAAATTATCAAGCGGGAACAAATATAGTGAAAAGCTTTAATCAATGAATGGTATGCTATATCTATGGTCATGTCTACTACTGAGAGACATGGTGGAGTTTTCCTATGCTGTGGTTGTGTATAGGTTGACGTTTTCACTGACATGGAGACCTCACCACTACCGGTGAAGGGCTGCAAAATTTAGGCCTATATATGCTCGGTTCTTACGGCCTTTGAGGAGTGAGGGAGGGATCTTCATCGTGTCACGCCTTCTGTGCCACGGAGCCTATCGGTTTTTGCGGTCTCATCCGAACCTGTGATGATTACAATACTGGATATAATTACATGCATACATTCAGCTCACTTGTATCAACAATTAATCAAAATTTCCCATTCGTATAAAAAAGATTAATTTTTACAAGGAACGACACTTAGACATAATCATGTTTTTAAATTCCAGAGAACACGATGACAGCCACACTACATATATGATAATGATGACGTTGTGATAAAAATTTATTGTGCAAACAGCGTATTTCGTATGGTTAGTGGCTGATAACTTCAGTTTGGTTATTTCGAAACACCTTTACAAAATCGCCAATAGATTAAACACAGCGGAATACATCTGGCCTGGGGGTTAAAAAACTTTTATAAAATCATTCTCAAATGTAGTACTTCATCAAGATTTTTCGATTATACTTAGGAGCTTGCTCAAAGTTGCACTCAAAACAGACATGGCTGAGTTTGAGTATGAGTATGGTAAAAAATTTATAACCTCCAGGCCTGATCTTTTTTATTTCGAATTTTGTAAACATTATACGAGTCTCATGAATTTGAGTTTGTCCACACCGTTTAGAAATTATCGAGTGGTTTTAGACATACAGTGTAAATTACGCCACTCTCTGTACGTGTATATAAGTTAGGTAGCGTTGCATAAGCTCTTTAAGGGGCATGGACACGATTTGAGCTATATGAATTCAAATTTTGTTTTCCATTTCTAATGTTTACAATGCTTAACTAAGGCATTTCTCATGATCAACAAAAATTTGAATGTCAGTTGTCGAGTCACAAGAGTGACTCCCAGTAGAAACAGGCAGGTGGGCAAATATTCCTTTGAATCAAAGATTTTGTACACTTTGTAATTCAGGTCAAATTGCAGACGAGTTTCATTTTATTTTAGAATGCAGATCAATGTGTGCCATAGGAAATCAAGTTTTACAATCAAGGTATTGTACAAATCCAAATGTGGTTAAATTTTCGGAAATAATGTCAACTACAAGTGTTAAAAAATTGAGAACATATGTTTGTTTATAACAAAAATATACGATTTAGTCTGTCCTCCATAACTCATACATATAATCTATTTTGTTTTTTCTCGCTTCCTTCTTTTCTCTCCTTATGTGAACATGATTATTTTTGTGTCTCTCTTCCCTGTATCCCTTTTCCCATTGGAATGTATCACATGTACTTGACCTCACGTACCACGTATTGCTGGTTTGAGTGAATAAAGAGACTTGAAACTTAATTCAGAGCTCTCAATTCTTTGTTATGTAGATCTTGGTTCTGTTTGTATACATGTAGGTTAAATAAACAAGTAATACTAGTAAAGGTACCGGTTTTGTTTTAAACAGATTTTCCTCCTCAATTTACAAGTTAATTCTGAACACAATTAAACAGATTCTAGTGTTTGTCACATCTCATTTTGTTTTAAACATGATATTTTCTATTAAGCAATTAAAAAGCAAACCAAAAAACAACAACAACAAAAAAACCATGACACGAGCCTTGTTTGCATAATAAAAAAAATTGTGAGTATTGTAACTTGAAAACAAGCAGGGAAATTTTATAACATTTGTAAAAAAAAAAAAAAAAAAAAAAAAAAAAAAAAAATATGACTTATCTGGTATACATTATTTTGTGGATGTTATCATGTTTTACAAAAGAGAGAAGGAAGAGAAATGAACATCTTAATTTGAGTCTCAAACAAAGTTCTTCAGTTTGAAATAGAAAAGTAGTGCTTCAAACCCATTTTGATATTGCAGGTATAAAAATATTCATGATCATTTTCAATCCATCACATTTATAAGCTTGGATATTAGAACCCCGTTTTACTTATGTAAAATGAAAGGTGAAGATATGTACTTTAGCATTTCATACCAAAGAAAATAAGTTAATGTAATCAAAACAAATTCCATCTCTAAAGGTGTATGATGTTTTATCATTGATATTTTATGAGGTGGTTTTTTTCTAGTTGCATGCTGGTGTGTATTGTTTAATTAGTTTTTTATGTGGTTGAACTAATTGTCAATTGTGCCTAGAAGAGTATAATAACTTACACAATGTATGTTCACTCAACAGTGTATGTTACGGGCTAATTTCCACCGAAGTCTACTAATGTATTGATTACCATCATTCTACGGTCCCGTGGGGATACGGGTTAGAATAGGTCCTCAGTTCCCCTTGCTAGTCGCAAGAGGCGACTAAAAGGGGCGGTACTACGTATGAGACCGCATAAACCGAGGCCTAAATAAAGTTCCCTCACTGTTCAAAGGCCGTCAGCGATTTTGTTGTTGCAGTCCTGCATCGGTAATAGTGACGTCTCCATAGGTGTGCGAAATTCCCGAGAGGGACGTTTAACAATATAAAACCAACCAACATTCTACATTTAGGCAATATATTATTAATGGAACATCATCACGTTTCATGTAGATGTGTATCAAACTCTACACTGTTCAGGGGGATCTGCCTGATGTAGACAACACACGTGTATATAGGCCGTTTCTCAGGTCTGGGGTGGTATCTTTTATTGTGTTAGAAATGGATCAATTCTTATCAGATTTCTAATGTACATGTACCTTTCCTTTACGGTTATATCGAGGTCGATCGGGGGTCAGCTGTAGGAACAGTTTCGACATCCACTACTGGAGTAGTTCTCTTACATTCCAAAAACTCCCCTGATTACACTCCAAGTTTAATGGAATTCTTCCGGTGTGCAATTGCCATATCTTCTTGGTTATGTTTTTCCTGTGTCCTAGCAAATCTTGCATGACGATTACAATAGTTATTATTAGAAGGAAATTAAAGGACTTTGCAAGGTGTTTCCAATCCTTCAGGCCAGGGCGGATCCGGGGAGGGGGGGGGGCAAAAAGTTTTAAGAAGTATTCAATTTTAACGAGTCTTTGAGGTCCAATGATATAAAAGGTGGATACTTACATCACTCAAATTTATCAACACCTGTATATCATTTAATTCTACGATAAATTTATCAACACCAGTATATCATTTAATTCTACGATAAATTTATCAACACCAGTATATCATTTTATTCTATGATAAATTTATTTATGTATTTACGATAATTTCGTCAGATACATGCAAGTATCACCTACTAATTCTTAAATAGTATATATAGCATAAAAGAAGACAATTTGAAAGTGAAAAAGAAGTACCAGGCCTATTTGGAGTAACCTTTAAATCAACTTCTCTCTCTCTCTCTCTCTCTCTCTCTCTCTCTCTCTCTCTCTAAAGTCTGAATATGGAGATTAGAATGACTATAACTTTGGAAACAAGCAGTAAAAACCAAAGCAGTTTCATGTATAAAGACAGTCTCGCGATCTCCCTCCAAGATGTTATGTACACCAGCAAAGGGGTACATGGGGGTAGGACTGGCGATTGTGAAAAGTACGTAAAAGATCAAGTACTAGACCCCGACCCCCCCCCCCCCTTTCACAAATTCCTAGATCCGCCTATGTTCAGTGCATGTATTATAAAATAGAATAAGTTCAAATCAATCTTTGAGAAATGTACAATCCTTATTACTGATATTTTATGACTTCAGGTGTTCATGATAGTCGTTTGTGTGTACTTGTGTAGGTACATGAATATATTGCTAAAGGACATTCCGTCCACGCCATATTCCTCTGGTTTTACCAAACGTTATAACAAGAAAAAGTGGATATTGGCGAACGTTTCCTCTTGATTAATGCCGTGTTGGTTTGAACGATTGTAACATTTCTCCTGTAGAGAAATATCGATAAATCACAACAGCTCTTCTCTACATATAATGTGCTAATTGTTTCACGTCCTGTGTAACATGTTTACATGCGGTTATTTTATACTTTTTCTATAGCAAGATGAAAGTAAGTTAATTATTTCGGAAATAAATATATTATGTGTGCATCTATGTACGAACCCTATCGATTAGACCCGTGGTTCGTGATCTGAGCGGCCTAGATAATATTATTTACAAGATAGGCAATACTTCTCATGCGATATAACAAGATCTATTGAAATCATCACCTTATGTTTGTCAAAGAACAGACTACTAGTATATCAAAGCATGTGTATAAAGCGATAAAGAGGCTTGCATAACCACACTCTGTAAAGAAGAAAATATCAACATTGTGAGCAAAGTGTCACGATCTTGCTTATTTTTAAAGATCAATTCGGCTATTAATAAGGATGAGCATGTCAATGTGCGACAGATATTAGAAACATAATAGGATTATTGAAAGGTCACTTTCAGATATTTTAAGCATTAAGACGATATATTTCTTGGGATTTCCGGTGAAATGGATACGTCTTATAGAGAATACGATGAACAGGGTCGAGCTGGCAGTAAGGGGATCGATAGTCAAATTGATGCATTGCCAATATTTGATATCAGTACAATGTTATACGTATCAATACGATATACATGTGATAATTACATATGCGTTACGTGTTGTGTTTAGAACTCATCTTCCGCAATCATTGAGTCCGTTTTAATCTCTTTTACGTTTTGATTGCTTGATAAACAACGAAACATGTGTTTTCATATTTGCGATAAATTGATCTTATTATTTGGTAAATTTTGTGTTTATCGATACTGAAATTCTTGTTCATTTTAGTGTATAATTTCCTTCACACCAGCCTACATGTACATTTGTTTTCAACAGAAGTGAAAACAAAACCTTGATGAATACCGTCTGCTGGTATTTGAAATTTATTTCATATTTCAAAGATTTTAATTTGTTGGATGTGACCGGTCGGCAGGTGAAGGATCTCTTCCTATGCACCTGATCCCATCTCTTACGTTTCCAGGAGTCCGTGTTTGTTCTATAGTCTTAATTGTGTATCCGTTGTTGTATTCATGAGATTGATCACTGTTCGTTATCCTAACTTTTTCCATGCATATACAACCAAAACTGAGTTAGTTATTTATGGTTCCGCCTAAGTTAGGCTGGTTGATATCTACTACAGGCTCCGCTAGTCCAGTGTACAGCCTTCTGTACGTTGAAGTGTAACTTGCCAGTCTCGTGTTATACACATAGATAAATCAGTCAATTTGGTCATCTCTTCTACTGTGTTTTCTAAATCATTGAAAACTTTAGCAAGATGTCACTTATGTTTCCAGGAAAAAATTATTTTTAATGCTTTAAGACACAAATCGTGTTTTGACATATTTCGTTAAATGTCAATGAAGGGCATGCCAGAGAGGTTTCTTCCTGTTTTTCAAGGGAAGTAAATCTTTAAACCGGATGTTATAACAGCTAAGAAAAGTAGAGAATGCCTACTTTCAACTCGTATGTTTACTTCCGAAAACTTAATTGTCCCTTTATTTGAAAGAAAAATCATGTCTCGTATGCCATCAATGAGAGCGTTTTTTTATTTTCTTCAGATTTGACAATGTTCGTCATAATGTAATGCACTAATATTAGATTTGAACCATTTGACTGCAGCATTTTAGGTCAAGATTGGTATACATGTACAAAACTCATGACATTTTGACTTATGATGTGAAAAGAAATATTTAAAAAACCGTATTGTTATCTCCCAAGTTGTCGTGTGACCATTCTCATAAAAATCATTGTTCATATCCGTTTTGGACACGCACGATTTATATTTGATACCCACGTACAATGATTATTTGGAGCTTCGAAAACTACACGTACAAGATTATGCCTTTGAGATTGAAGATTTTGAATACAGATCGTAAATGTGTTTTGTCTTAGATTAAGTAAGATTTCATTCAATATTGATAATGACGATATCTGGTATTGCTTCAGTATTGATGATCATAATTTGTTTGGCGTTGTGTATGTCCCACCAGAAAGAAGCAAGTGCGTATCAGATTATTTTACAAGTTGAACAAAAACTTAAATTTATATCTACAGATTATAAGTATTGATGTTGAAGGGTGACTTTATATGGAATAGGTGATAGCGAACAGTGATCAAGCATATAATCCTCAAAGATACAAAATTTAGATTAGAACAAGCACGAACCCCTGGAAACAATAGAAATGGGATCGAGTGCGTGGGAGAAGTAAACAGCACCTGTTGACCGGTGATACCCGCCGTGAGCCCTAACCACTGGTATTAAACACGTCTGACGACGTTGAATTTGCAACTAAATCTTTATAGTGATCATGAAATTTGCGAAATGGTGACTTTAAATGAGACTGGTGAAAACCCCTTTAACACCAACGTATTTGTTTTAGCCTGCCTCTGTTTAAAAATTGGTCGTATACAGAAGATGCTTTCGCCTATCGAAGCAGCTGGGAGACATACACGTCATATTCTACAGGGATTTCAACAGTCTCGATTGAAGTCAGCATTCCGCAAATTCTATGGTCGTTATAACGATCTAGTTCGTCAATATAACCTCGCATTGGGTCAAATGCTGTCTGACGTGTTTCATACCGATTGTTAAGCCGTTCTTGGCACACTGATTTGATTGCGGATAACTCCGTTTACCTGATCAGGATATGGGGCTCACGGCGGGTGTGACCGGTCAACAGGGGATGCTTACTCCTCCTATGCACCTGATCCCACCTCTGGTGTGTCCAGGGGTCCGTGTTTGCCCAACTATCTATTTTGTATTGCTTGTAGGAGTTATGAGATTGATCACTGTTCGTTATCTTCACCTTGCATTCTACGGGTGATAAAAGAATTTTGCTACATGGATATGAATAATTGGGGGTGGAAAAGCTGAAGTCACTCCGTTTGTCGAAAAGTTGAGTTAAGTCTGTTGTTAACGTTAATGTTCAGCAAAACATCGAAGTATGAAACAGATGTGGTAGAAGACTCTGTGTTTTATTTTATTTTAAGTTTACTGGATATATCCAGTCGCCGCATGCTAATAGAAAGTCGACAAATTGTCTAAAATACCATAGCAATAATTTTTCTCTTCTCGTAAAGAACGTTTGAATGAAATCTGCCTCGTTAGAATCCAAAAACATGTCAATTGATGAAGGAGCACAATTCCTGTCCATGGGAATTCCAACAGGCTGTTGGAAGACCTGGGCCGGGATTCATAAAGATTCTAAGATTTTTCTTAGATTTCCTACTTAAGTAATAAAAAAATTCTTAGCTAAGAAAAATACTTAAGTATCAATTCATAAAAAAGTTAAGCACTGTTCTTAGCTAAGTACAGTTCTTAGTAATTTAGAAAACTTAAGTTGAGTCACCCTAGCAACGCATAGTATTTCCCAAACTAAAGGTGGAACTCTTGTGCGATGGAGGTCGTATTTTTAACATGTTTTACGTCACATCTGTCAAATTTCGCAGACGTAAACATGGAAAGCCACAAACTCAAACGAAAGCCAAACTGGAGTAGTGAGGAGTCCTTGGCACTCACTACTCTTGTTGAAGAATACAAGGATGTTGTGAGAGGGAAACTAAGTCCCCAGTTAACCTCTCAAATGAAGTCGAAAGCGTGGGGGGAGATTGCGGTAAAACTTCGTGCTATGAGTGTTGGGCCAACTCGAACGGCAGCAGAAGTTGAGAAAAAGTGGCACAACATCTTCTCGAAGACAAAAACGGAGATTTCCAACCACAGACGTATAATTACTGGTACAGGTGAGTTGGTGATGAAATTGTAAATTATGGTGAATACAAGTTTTATGACCAATAGATAGGTGCATAGGCCTACATATACTGACGAGTACGCGAGTGTTAGGAGAACTTGTGTATCACATTAAATATACAAGTATACTTATGCATCCCATTAACACAGTGAGATTAAAATGCGTATTTTATCCAGGCAAATCTTTCATTTCATTTTCATTGCAAGGAATTATACCGATGAAAAGATAATGTGGGGTATTTACCTTTGTTCGTTTTGGCCACTCATTTCGCTCACAAGTCGTTTCGGCCCCTAGTTGTTTCGACCCCTTTATCTTTTAAATTGTCTTAATCATTTAAGGAACTTGAAAATCATAACAGCATTCCTTATGACATTGTTATTCAACAATCATACATGATTTCAGAAATTAATGTAACATTTCATGTGATAAAAAAGACCCCCCCCCCCCCCCCCCCCCCGCCAATTAAATATTTGACATGTCATATGCTTTTAAATTCATGTTATTTAAAACACGTACATTTCTTTTATAATTCTATACAGTGCATTACAGTAATATTATATTTTAACACTTTATAAATCCTGTAGGATAAAAAGAAATCCACACAGTATGTAGCAATTCAATACATTTTTACAGAAGACATTTTTTTTTTGCAGGTGGTGGTCCTCCTCCGAAGTCATTGAGTGCTGTAGCGGAAGCTGTTACTAGTGTAATTGGGGCAAATAACACTTGCCTAATGGGTATAGAGGGAGGCATTGATACGTCCCTGCTAAACCTAGATATACTTGGTGATGAATCTGTGTAAGTAACTTAATGAGTAACATCATTTACTATTTAAAATTGTATCATAATAGGTGTCAAATTCTTTGATTGATTGGAATCTACCATGACAGAATTAATGTTTGTAATTTGATTTGTGTAAATAAATTAATGATATATCATATAAACATCAAAATAGAAATAGAACAACAATTATTAAACTAATCATCCAAGTCATCATTTAATCATTCTCAAATGGATTAATACAAGATTCATAAAGAATAATGTATTCCTCTTCCCATCATAGGGGAATCCATGTAATTGAAGGACCTCCAGATACAGATCCCCACATTCTTGGATCAACTCCCCTAGAAGTAACATCTGTCCTGGAGTCTTCATTGCCATTGGTAACCTCAGGCAATAGCAGCAGGGACATTAACCTGAAAAGAAAAATGGAAGAACTAACTTGCAGGAAGCTGGAACTAGAAGTCCAGTATTTGGAAATGAAAATAAGAAAGCTTAAAAAAGAGGAATGAACCATCCTTAGATTAAGAGACTGATCAATATTTTTGCTGTTGTTTGTCAGCATCTTCAGGCAGTTCAGATTCAAGTATTCAAATTCATGGCCACTGTGGTTAGGGTGAGACCAGAGTAGGGGAAACATTTTATATGTGACTATCAGAATATGATATATTTTAAAAACTATTTTCTCAATAGAATCAAAGTTGCAAGCATTGTCGAATGTTCATATTAGTTCATTTTGTGAACCCTGAGTGTAGGATAGGGCCACAATAAGGGATCAGAGTTGTACATGGGATTATATATTTAAGTTTAATTTTAAGTCTTTAAAAATCTTCTTATGCACTGCTAGCTATGATTATAGTCATGATGATAAGCAAGCATCCTCTGCTATTGTATATTCAGTTTATTCAAATCATGGCTCTAGAGGGTACAGTGGGGCCACAACAATGGATCAGATTTTTACATGTCAATATATTGGAAACATTTTTTTTAGAAATCTTTTAAAGAACTGCAGGGCCATGGTTATCATATCAATGTAGTATAGGAAGAGGAGAACAATTATAAGAACAACTTAACAGATAACAACCCAAAAACAAACTGTAACTTTTTTCTTACTGTGTGTTACGATTTTTTAATAACTGTAAATCTTATATGACTTTTTAAGGAAATTTTGCATATTCATATAAACTGTTAATTTTTTCAGTTTCCATAAAGCTTGATAGTTTGTGACATTGTTTATCAAAGAATTATTTCATTCTCATTACTATATATAAGTCAAATTGAATCCCTAAAATTGATTGTTT
Source organism: Ostrea edulis (assembly GCF_947568905.1). Classification (NCBI taxonomy): domain Eukaryota; kingdom Metazoa; phylum Mollusca; class Bivalvia; order Ostreida; family Ostreidae; genus Ostrea; species Ostrea edulis. The sequence continues at coordinate 68,436,055 of NC_079166.1, read as the reverse complement.
TTCATTGCAATGAGTTGTCATTACATGAATGACTATATATATATGTGACTTAATTGTCCAAAATTTATTGTTTTACATTAATTATGAGTATCATATTACAGATATAACTATATCGACAAATTTCTGTTACAACATATTTTTAAAATAATTTACAAGACATACAATTAGTACTTGTATATGGTAACTGTTAAAACTCTGCTCGCTCTTATGAAATTTGTAAATGTGAAGTTTGTGTATGTGTGATACCAGAATTTTTGCATTCTGAAGAAAACATGAATGAAAAGTATTTTTTTAAAAATTTAGTTGCACACTGTATACCAGTAAAATATATGAAATATAATATCTGCCTTTGACTGTTATTCATGAAAATTATTTATCAATTTATTTGACTCAATTTTGTATAATTCTTAAACTAAATAAATTGATGATCATGATAAAACACATGTCTGTAGTAGATTTGTTTTCATTCTGGCCAAAATTGAAATATGTTTGTTTGTCCATTTCTGATTGGAGGATTATAGACAATAGTTAAGAGGGTAGGAAATATTTTACATGTACTTTTTTCTTTCTTTTTTTAAATTTTGATACAATAATCAATTGGTATTAGTATAAAGTAATGTTGAATGTCTGATTTAAAGAAAAAGAAATTTAATGTATACTAAAATGATTTAAAAGGAAAACAGGGGTTGAAAATTATCATCAGTAGGTCAGATATAAGGGCAAACAAACAATTTCTGAAACAAAGCCACATTTAATAATGCATGAATTCAGTTTTTAAAATATGTGAAATATAATTTTTATGCCCTCCTTTGAAAAAGAGGGGGCATATTGTTTTGCACCTGTCGGTCGGTCGGTCTGTAGACCATGTGTTGTCCGCTCAATATCTTGAGAACCATTCACTTGATGATAATGATATTTCATATGTGGGTTAGTTATGAGTAGAAGAGGATTCCTATTGTTTTTCAGGTCAAAAGGTCAAAGGTCAAGGGTCAATCTACTCTGGACATAGGAATATAATGTCCGCTCAATATCTTGAGAACCCTTTGCTTGAAAGACATCAAACGTGGTACACTGGTACGTCTTCAGGAGAAGACGACCCCTATTGATTTTCAGATCACATGGTCAAAGGTCAAGGGTCAAACTGGACATTGGAATATACTGTCTGCTCCATATCTTGAGAACCCTTTGCTTGACAGACATTAAACTTGGTACACTGGTACGTCTTCAGGAGAAGACGACCCCTATTGATTTTCAGATCACATGGTCAAAAGTCAAGGGTCAAATTGGACATAGGAATATACTGTCCGTTCAATATCTTGAGAACCCTTTGCTTGACAGACATCAAACTTGGTACACTGGTACATCTTCAGAAGAAGATGACCCCTATTGATTTTTAGGTCACATGGTCAATCCACTCTTGACATAGGAATATATTGTCTGCTCAATATTTTGAATTGATGATACTACTCTCAATTAAATGATGTGTGTGTGTGTATAACCCTTTTCAATTTTGCACCATGGGGGGGCATATGTGTTTTACAAACATCTTTTGTTAATCTCTATCTTAAATGTCCCAGCCTCCATAATGCTTACCAATCAAGAGTGATTTTCTGCAAATAGTTGTCTGTACCTTAGTCCTTCTGTTTGACCGTTCTGATGATTACCAGTAGCATGCCCATCATCTTGTTGGTTGTTAACATTTTCATCATCATTCCCACTATCATCAGCTGGGCAAGGTATCTGTCTAGATTTGCATATGTTGTGCAAAACGCAGCAAGCAATGATGACTTAGCACACCTTTTCTGGAGAAAGGCGGATTTCTCCATGCAGAACATGGAATCTTCTCTTAAGTTGGCCTATCCCTCTCTCTACAACACTTCTTGTTTTCTTGTGAGCCCTATGATTGAATCAAATCTATATAATATATTAGGAAAACTATAATAATAACAAAACAAAATAATAATAATAATAATGGTATGTAAAATTTATGAAAATGGGATGGGGGTAATTTGAAAATCTGAAGAAAAACCATTGTCAGGGTGTCAAGCCACTTTTGGTTTAAATAATATAGGATTATAAGATTTTTTTTGTGCAGTTTATTGGGCAAATATTGGGATTTTACTACAGATTTAACCACAAGTTTGTTATATTGAGCTGACAGAAGGACTGACATTGATCAGCATATAGACAGTTTCAAAATGTTAGAAGTGGATAAATTGAACATTTAAAATAAAATAGAAAGGTTTGAAATTGCTTATTTGAAACTAATATAATGAAATGGAGAAAAATATGATCTAGATGACATGGTATAATTTAGTTCATATTTGCCCAGTCCATTGATTTTAATAGCAAGCCATGCTTATAATGACAATCTTCAAATGGATTGCTGATTCAGTAAATGTTAAAATAATAAGAATATATGCTAAAATGTAAATTAAAGAAGTTTCGAGATAAGTATTTCAGTTTCTTAAAAAGCCACTCTCTTAAATTAGTGTTGTTTTGTCAAAAATACATGTAACAAAAATACATATCTGAATGTATCATAGGTATGATTGTATCAATAAGCATATGGCTTAAATTTTGCTGCCAATTGGCTACACCTACATAGGGCTTTATAGGGGGACTTAGAGGGAAAATATAGGAACCTTCAAGTTTATAGGGAAATATAGGAATAAATAGGGACTTTGTACTGTGCTGGGAATGACAAAATTTTTAATAAAAGCATTATGTTTCATATGAATTATTGTAGTAAAAAAAAATTCCCACCCACCTCATATAATCAATGCTCATCTATTTTCTTTAAAAAAAAAAATCTCCACATTTCTTTACACTAAATGTTTTTATTGAAATAATTTTTAAGTTTGAATTTTTTGATTTAAAAAAATAATGGACATAAATATCTATTCTGGTAAATATTACCCGAGTTTGTGACACAGGTACAGGTGAAATGGCTATATAAATGTACCACTCTTTTATTTACAAAATAATATTAGTAATGTACCCTTTACATGTCAGTTAAATATAACAATCAAAGTAGATTTACATTGTTAAAAAAAATCCTGTAAACATAATGTTATTTAATGATTGCTAATAGATAAGAATACATTTTTAAATGTCAGTTTGGATCCGCCACTATACTGAGTGTAGAGGGCGCTTTTGAGCAAAGAGAAAGTAGGACTTTCAGTACAGCCATGAACGCGGATCGAAAAACAATGATTCTCACCTGTTATGATTTGTCTGACAACCTTGATTGGGATGCAAAAATGGAGTCAAGAGCCATCTCTTCGAAGGATACCCACTATCTCCTAGCAAGTGTGTATGGACAGGTAACCTTCCTTGGTCAAACAGTACTTTGAGACCGCTTTCGTTCAGAATCCTAGCGTCATGCGTAGAACCCGGCCATTTTGTTACGACATCAAGGATTTTGTAGAATGGATCAAAGACCACCTGTGTGTTGATGCTATGGTAATGGTGTCTATTTACATACTCATTTTCATATTCACTCGGGGCAATTATTTGAATGTGAGTGCCGTCAATGGTCCCAACAACTCCCGGAAACCCAGCGATAGAGAAAAATTCCTCTTGGTTTTTACGAATGTCAGGAGTATTCTGTGGGAATTTAATGAATTGTGTAACAATTCTTTGGGAGGACAGACTTTGGAGGGTTGCAGTTATAGCCCTAGACACGGTGGACTGGGAAACACCCATGTCGTCTCCGTTACACAGCTGCATCTTTCCAGTGGCAACAAATCGTAGAGTCAGCAAGATTTTCTGAAGTGGCGATACTGCATGATTTCTCTCTGAACTACTGATAATTTCATGTGCAATCAAACTTTCAATGAAATAAATACCGACTGAATCCAGTCTAAACCTTTCCACAAGTTGTGTATCACTGTACTGAGCTAAATAGTCCTTTCTTTCTCGAAAACATCGCCTGTGTGCTCTATTGGCGGCCATTATGATTCTTGACTTAAGTTTTTCTTAACAATTTAAGACTGCTAAAGACTACACTTAAAGTTAAGAACTGTTTAAGAATTTTCTTACACTTAAGTTGTTTTATGAATAAAACTAAGCAGAAAAACTCAAAATCTTACAATTACTTAAGTTTTTTATTGGTTTAAGAATTTTCTTATACTTAAGTACATTCTAAGACTGTTTATGAATCCCGGCCCTGATCTTTTAAAGACAACATATACGTGTACATTGTCAATGTTAAACTCCAGCAACTTCATGGTACTTCAGCGAAGAATTAGAATGGTGTTATGTGATTTTAAATTCTTTTAAAACGTTCTTTGGACTTTTTGAGAATCCACAAATGATTTACACTACTTATCGAACACGTTGTGGCAGAGTGTGTCTTTGGTTTCTCCTCCACGGCAGTTAACATTTTCGTGAGGAGTAAAGATATAAGGAAGTTTGTCAAGAATAAGAGCCAACATTTTTATTGATATAATTGATACACTTGTTAAATGAAATTGTGGCCAAAATAGAGCGCTACAATTCAAACTGCTTTGTGAGAAAGATCCGTTGAATATTCCCGACGACAACATTAGTCAATATACGGAGTTACTGTGGAATCACTTTAATTCGTGGGGGCCAATGTTCGTGGGTAAGCAAAATTTTGCTGGTTCGTGGGGACGTAATTTCGTGGGTAATCAATACGATGTCACTAGGAGAGATAACTCTACTTGGTTTAAAAAATGTCTGAGGACACGTAAATCCGTGGGTGAGAGTGGCCCACGAAATCAACGAACATCGATCTCCCACGAACCATGATGATTCCACAGCATTACATTTATTTTTTTAGCAGAAACCAACACATATTCCTCATGTAACATATGTATGTATCCAGCATTCTCTCATCACTTCTGGCTTACTGAACAAACATAAATATAGGTGGTACGCATTTTTTGTTTAAACGTGTAGAATACGAAGTTATATTCTATCCATTCTAACAATATGTCAAGGTCTTCTTCATATCTATCCCATCATCTGGTATACTTGTCAACAGGATTCATAACAGAGATGAAGTTCTGTCACCAATTAAAAGACGAGGTCTCCCAGAATTCCGGATCATTTACAATGCACATCAAAATTTATTAAACACAGATAAACTGTATTTGAAAAGTTGTCTGTCTCATTACAAAGAACTGCACATAATGTGTCTGCGTACAGGTTCGTATACAAAATTGATTTCAAACGGTAATTTGAATAATTCCCCTTTGCGGTGTCGGCCAAAGGTTAATCGATGAACATAAAAGTTTTCCTACCAAATGCAGGAGATTACAACATGTGAATTATAGCTAATGGTATTACGTTTTCATACAAGTTTATGGGCTTCCCCACACTGGGGCATTATTGTAGTTGACTGCAATTGATGAGAAAATAACAAATGTCAAAGCTACAGATTAGAAAATTACAAAAGCGAACATAGGGAAATAAGGATTTTTTCACCACAAGATGATGGACAAGGGACATAACTTGCGGAGAAGTATTGATATGGATATGCAAATTAATTGTATTGTGTATAAAAAAGAAATAAAAGAATGAAATGTTCATCATCAGCGATCGTGTACGCGATAAAAAATACCATGGTAATGTAGAATAGCAGCATAGTAACTATTCTCTTACCAGTTAGGATTAAATAGATTTTTCAATTATCAGATTTTTGTATTCTGATTTGCGTAATCCTCTTCCATTCCAATTACTTGTTGTGGTGGAGTAGTTAGTTCCCAATGAGGAATTTATTGTGGAAGAGCAATCCTGTGGAAACATATGGTTGCCTGATAAAGCAGACAATTAATACAAGAACAATGAGGCATGCATTGTGAATAATCTGAATGACTTGGGGTAAGCATATTTATGCTTTCGAAAAAGAAAACGGAGGTAAAAATAAATTTTCTAAATTGCCCTCCGCCTACGAAATCAAAACGTTTGGTGTAAGAAAAATTTAAATAACTAGAAATGATGCAGTAATTCGTGGTTTAATAATCAGTACTGAATCATATAGAAAAAAAATTCAAATAGGAAAATGAATCTATATAAGAAAAAATCCATTCAAATTGAAAACGATTGTAAATTACAAAGCAAACACTACAAACAAGTGATACATCAATGCATACAAATTTAAAGACGAGAAGACCCAATTTTATTTTAATCTCAGATTGCATTCTACCATACATCGCTCAACCATTACTGACAATTCCGAATGTTTTAAACACGGTAAATAGTAATTGCTGTAAATATTGATGAAATGATCTTTTTTTTTCAATTTATGAACAAAGGTAATGACTCAAGTGGTGATGATTGTTTTTTATTCAATTAGTTTAAAATTGACAAATTCTTAATTGTAGCGTTACACACATTACTCGTATATATGAAGAAATTTTACAGTATATGAGCTCCTTTCAAATATTAAGACGGCTAGTTATAACAAAGTATTGAAAGAGTATATATCTTCAACTATTTCAGAAATGATACTTGTACCTATATATGATAGCTTGTTCAAAGTAAATTTTCGTAGTAGGGATTTACCAGACGAAACAATGCTAGTATGCAAAAACATATCATACTTAAATAAAACACGACCAGTCTGTATCATTATTAAGTTGACTAGGAAAACTTTTTAAATTACTAGTACAATATATTAAGTTAGTGTCATATTATTTTATTGTGTGTCTGATTTACAACATTCATTAAATGAATTTTATACTGATTGTGAACACTGGAAACTGTTAGGGCCGTCAATAAGTGTGGATGAAAGGTGAAGATAACGAACAGTGATCAATCTCATAACTCCTTTAAGGAATACAAAATAGAGAGTTGGACAAAACACGGACCATTTGATATACCAATGGGGGATCAGGTGCCTAGAACGAGGAGCATCCCATGTCGATCGCTCACACCCGCCGTGAGACCTTCATCTTGGTCAGGTAAACGGAGTTATCCGTAGTCAAGTTCAGCACGCCAAGAACGGCATAACAATCGGTACGAAACATGTTAGACAGCATTTGACCCAATGATAGGTTGTATTGGCAAACTAGATCGTTGTAACGACCATAGAATTTGCGAAATGCTGACTTTAAATGAGACAGTTAAAACCCCTGTAACATCAACTTGTTTGTCAGTAGCCTGCCTAGATTTAACCAGAGTACCGCAACCGGTATATAATACGCCCGTAAAACTGCCTACACAGGGTGTTTTTCTTGAGCCATAATTTGTATAACTTTGCTTCAGGTAGTACCAGCCATCATTAGTTAATCACTGTATTTGCATTGCATGAATAAAAGGCATTAGCTTAAAACTGTGACAAGAGGTATATAGACAAACAAGAGTTCTGTGTGTAAAATACTTCCCCAAACAAGTTAAACAACATTTAGACATTTAAAACATCGACGACAATCAAAAATTGTTGAGAATTAAAATCCTTGCACTATGCTCATCTTCAAGGTATTTACAAAGACCTTAGCTTCTGATCTGTGAGAGGAGTTAAAAGGACAAACCATGCCCTTTATTTAAAACAATATTTCCTCAAAACGGACAAAGTCCAACAACCTGTATTTTTTCTCAAAAATTGAAGAAAATAAAAATCCTTGCCACATCCACATCTTCCATACCCATACAAATACTTTGTAAAATAAGAAGGTCCTAACTCGAAAACTGTCGAAGGAAACATATAAGACAAACCATGTACATAAACTCTCTATGTAATATTTCCACAAAAGTAACTAATGTTCAACAACCTGTAATTTCCCCCTAAAATCTGATGAGAATCAAAATCCTTGCCACATCCACATCTTTCATACTCTGTAAAATAAGAAAGTCCTTGCTTGTAAACTGCGAGAGGAGTTCATCGTATAAAACATGTACTCTCAATGTAATATTTCCTCACAACAGGCTACGTTTAACAACCTGTAAATAAATATTCTCAGAAATTGACGAAAATCAAAATCCTTGCCACATGCACATCTTCAATATCCATACACAAGATACCCCTTGCTTGAAAATTGAGAGGAATTCACCGTACAAATCATGCACTATTTATATGTAATATTTTCTCAAAACGGACTACGTTCAACGACCTGTGATTTTCTTTAAAAAAAAAAAAAAAAAAAAAAAAAAAAAAAAATAGAGAAAATAAAATTCCTTGGCACATGCACATCTTGAATACCCACACAAAAACTCTGTAAAACAAGATGACCATCACTTGAAAATTATGGGAGAAGTTAACTTAACAAGTTATGTACCCTCTATTTAACAATATTTTCAAATAAAGGGGAAAAACTCCTGCAAGAGAGGTTGAAACGGATCAAAATTACAACATGATCTAGAGTGATCCGCAAACAAACCACATATCAATTTTCAGCTGTGACATAGAAATGAAATTAGAAACAGAAAACCCAGAAAGGACGGACATACTAAAGACAAGCGTATAAAAACTGATCATATGTAGAACAAGCTCTTACGCATTGAATCAGTTGAGATATATAAAAACCATATGCAGGTGATAATGGAATATTGCTACATTTCAAAGGGATGCTTACTCCTCCTAGAAACCTGATCTCACCTCTGGTATATCCAGGTGTCCGTGTTTGCCCAACTCTCTATCTTATGTTTCTTATGGAAGTTATGGGATTGATCACCGTTCGTTATCTTCACCTTTCATGTATATGATTCATAAGTTATAGTGTTATGATCTTTCACAAAAATTCTGTTTAACCTACTCAATCATGTATATACATGTATACATATTCAAGGTTTGTATCAAATGCACATGTATGTTTTAAGTTTCCTCAACTTTCGTTGAACTTTCGCCATATTTTTCACCTCTCACTGATCACGTTTTATAATCACTTTGATTTAAGGTTTGGCGCGGTTATCATTGGCTGAATTAGATTACTAGTAATTTACCTATTGAGTTAAACCTACCTCTGATAATTTGTTCAATTCATCAAAAAGTATATTATAAATTATTGATGGCTAGTACTATGAGGTTGAAACGATGATATAGATGCCCAGCACAAAATATATAATTTGCTCTGTAAGAGTACCTGCAGCACTGTTTTAACCTCATTAACCTTAACAACTGTTCTATCATAGTCATCAATAATGCGTTCATTCAAAAAGAAATTCTCGAATTTCGCATTTACGTCCGCTTCCTCTATCTGGCCGAAGGCAGGAAAAAGAAAACATCGATGTAATGTACAGGAAATATGATACCTTCGAATTTCTTGACAACTGGATATCACACAATCATAGAGCAAACAATTATTCATTCACATACAAGCATTAGTTGAAGCATGTACTATTCTTTGAGCTAAATGATTTCAGTATCCAAATATTACGTCATTCTTTTTAATTAACCACGGCGATTAATGGTCCTATAGTACGTTATTTTCAAGCTTCATTCAACAATTTCTCATTTAGCCACCTAAAATAACATTTAGCAAATTGAATTCATGTAATACTTTACAAGTAGGTGGTATTATATCAGAGTTATTAAGTATCTTATAACATCCCTTTTATATTTACACAAAGGGATTGATTGCGAAATATCTGTAAGCACTTACCATGCTTCAATTGCTATCAAAGAACCAAAACGTATATCTCCATTTCTTGATATAATGATTTCAGCATGCTTTCTGGCTCTAGATATGTATTAACTAAATTTGAGGTATCTGTTATGAATTTGTAGTAAGTACATAGAGGACATTAACTGTTTTACTGTTGAATATAGAATTTATTTCACGAATGAGACAGGATCCCCCCTATTTTCACTAGTGTGAAGCACGATTACAAATATTTTTTAAAATCCTTTTTCACGAGTGAAATACATTCTATATTCGACAACAAAAACATTGAATTTTATGTTTATTACATTTTCTTTGATGCTTCCTTCAGCATTTTAGCTGTCCCTGTATAAACACTGATAAAATAGAAATCACTTGCACCGCACAAGGATTCACTTAGCAACATACGGACGAAGCGAGAATAGCCATCTTGGTTCTTCATGGACTTTATTGATCAAATTTGAAAATGCAAGGTGGAGTTTGTCACGAAGTTTGATGCAAGGTGAAGATAACGAACAGTGATCAATCTCATAACTCCTACAAACAATACAAAATAGATAGTTGGGCAAACACGGACCCCTGGACACACCAGAGGTGGGATCAGGTGCCTAGGAGGAGTAAGCATCCGCTGTTATAACAGAAGATATATGTAGGCTACATATGTAGGCCTAATGTTTACTTCACAGGATAAGATCGACCTATATAATTTACAGTTTTTGCTTTTGTAAAAGTTTTGAACAACATTAGATATCTTACCATAGCATGCAGCATTGTCGCCAATTAGATCCAACACAGTAAAATGTAAGCAATTCATCCATATTTGTAGGTTATAGACTTTGTATGGGAAAATATGACGACCGAGTTTTTTGGCGCGTAAGCTCGGTCCGTCCGCGACAAAAAACGAGGTCGTCATATTTCCCATACAAAGTCTATAACCTTTTTATCATATACTTTCAATTTCTTTTAGAAACTAACAATAATTTTGTTTTTAACAATAACTTTATCGGTTTAACTGAGTACAAGATGAAAAACACGAAAAATTTCAAAATAACGGCGTAGAAATTTGATTGTGACGTAATGTTTGCGGACCGGAATGTTTCCGGACATATATCGTGTGATATATGCCCGCAAACTTTTAAAGAAAAAAGAAGAGATGAAATTGAAAGTATACAATAAGTCAATATATATGACGTGATGGCATCTGGTACATGACGCATTTCATGCTTTGATACAATTAATCATATATAACGTAACATGAAGGTGATCTTGTATATTGGGGATAAATATGGTGGTCCGTTGTCCCGCTTGTTATTTTCACAGTGTTGAAATAACAACCGTGAATATATCGATGTTTATTCAATGAATAGATTTCAGTATTTCACTGTTGAAAATGTAATAAACTACTTTACAACATTATATGAACTGAACTAACCACAAACAGGTTACTCCTTTTACCTGATCAAGACATAGGACTCACGGCGGGTGTGACCGGTCGACAGGGGATGATTACTCCTCCTAGGTACCTGGTCCTACCACTGGTATGTCCAGGGGTCGTTGTTTGCCCAACTGTTTATTTTGTATTCCTCATAGGAGTTATGAGATTGATCATTGTTTATTATCTTTAAATTTCATGCAGAAGAACCCCTTGTGTAATGAATCAGTTAAGAGACATAAACACCATATGCAGGTGATAATGGAATATTGATACATAAATATGGGAAGTTGACGATGGAGAAGCTGAAATCATCCCGTTTGTCATAAAGTTGAGTTATTAGTTTGTTGTTAGCATCTATGTTCAATAAAATATCTAAGTACGAAGCAAATGTGGAAGATTCTGTGGTACATGGAGGGGATCCTGAGGCTAACCTTATCCTTGCAAATGAAAGATGGATTGTGGAGCGTGTATCTATTTGGTGCTTAGAGTGATAATACAAGGGAAGGATTTTAAACCAAACATATATCGACTTCTGTGTTATTCTAAACAGGTTACTCCTTTTACCTGATCAAGACATAGGACTCGCGGCGGGTGGTTTAATACGGTTGGTTTATAAATCTAACACGTGCAGTATAAAGAGACAATACTCCTTTAGTCACATTTTTCAGTTTGTGAAAATACTCTCCACTTTTAAGACGTAACCGTGGAGTGATTAAGGAGTGTTACATTGACAACAATACTTTAGGATGAAAACGCTATGGATTATTTTCAGGGATGTGTTATATTTGTTGTCCAAACCGTATTGTGATCAGAGTATAACAGACTCTTAAAGAACGTTATATACTTTCGATCCTCGTTAAGCGCACATAATGATACGATGCACCAACCAGTTCACCTGTATTTCACTCAGCTAAATTTGCAACTGCCACTTGTCAAATTCACGATTATTAACATTTCAGATACTCACATTAATTATCACCTTGACCACACTGGGAATTGTGAAAGACATTACATCAAACCTGTGTGCAAATTATCACGACTTTTGTTTGTTTTACGGATCCATTAAGCAATTGATACGAATGACTATACCAATATGTTCTCAAACGTTGGAGATTTAATCACACGATCAGCAAAAATGTCACATTCGGAAAGTATGCATGGCACTATGCATTTCTCGGGAATTCATAAGCTGAATTACTGTACGTCAGGAAGTCTACAGAATTCCAAATCTCAGGACGAAAGGGTACATAGGATTTATAAGATATCTACCTACTGTTTTACAATTTGCCAGTAAAAGACATACATAGAATTGACAAAGATGTGAATTTTATAGACATACACGTTTCCTTTTTCGAACACTCTTCAATTTGAACGTTTTGTACTTCATATTTTATATGTTTAATTTGTTAAAGTGTCTTTTATGTTTTCATTAGGGCCAGCATGAGATGATCAAGTCTATAATAAGCGAAGATATTAAATAATATTACTGTCATGGATATTGTTTATTCCCGTGGGGATCCAGGTTAGAATCTAGGTCCTCAGTACCCCTTGCTTGTCGTAAGAGGCGACTAAATGGGGCGGTCCTTCGGATGAAACCGAAAAAAACAAACGAGGCCCCGTGTCACAGCTGGTGTGGCACGATAAAGATCTCTCCTTGCTCAAAGGTCGTTATCGCCGATCATAGGCCTAAATTTTACAGCCCTTCACCGGCAATGGTGACGTCTCCATATGAGTGAAAGATTCTCGAGAGGGACGTTAAACAATATTTAATCAATCAATCATTACAGCGCTGTTTTCAGTTTCAGTATATAGTATCTGTTCATTAAAGTAGGATATTATTTTGATATTTAATTACATAGTTTTGTCTTCTCCATTATTAATTGGAAGTCGACCGACGTTCTACCGCATCAGTGTTATCCCCACTGACATTCCTATATATCGTTTATGAGTTGAATGTATCAAAACAATTTCATTTATTTTTGCATGTTTATAGATGAAAAGACATCATGTAATTTTATAATCTAATATTCTGTATGCATTAACTTAGAGCAATTATCTTTCAGATAATCGGGGATTAATTTGTTTATATTTGTTATGGTTTTGTCTGAGTAGATCTTTTCTCTTTGTACACTTTGAAATTTGCACCCAACTTCAAAATAGAATTTATACTTTTGAATCAAGTAAACGGCCTGTTTGACAGTAAACAAATTAGCAATTATGAGTTAGCTTATGAGTTGTCTCCCGTCACGCAATGATTTGCAGTTGAAAACTTTGGTAGTATTAAGTGAAAACAAAAAGTAAGATTGTGAATGACGGACAATCCCAATAATAATTGTTAATAATAAAATGTTGCGTGTCTTTGATCAATATTTCGTGTCACGATTTCATTGAATTCTGTTGGAATTGTAGTAATTCTAATCCCTTCACACAGTTCAAGTCCGTACAAACCCCACAAAATACACGTACAAGTGATTCAGAATCAATAGAGTTGGCGTTAACGAAGGGCTACTCACACTGTCAGAATACAAATGTGTTTTCGATGACGAAATACCGCTATGAAGACAATGTCCTGCAATTTTTGACCTGTAAAGCGATATGACAGTCTGAGAATGCCTACTGCATGTGTTAAAACACGGAATGGTACTTAATTCCATTGTTGCTGAAATATGAAGATATGGCAAATCCATAAATCATGAATTGATTCATCATCATTTATGTCATCGTTGATTTTGGAAAAAGAAAATATTTCATATGATTTCCAAATTGTTTCACACTTTCCTACCGACTTACTGAGGGGCTGCTGAAGATGAAAGAAGGCATTCATACATGTAAGAACCAACATAGTGGTGTAAGGTCTTTCATCCATTATGTTTTAATATCCTTTCATCTTATGCACTAGACCAAGTGTTACTGGGTAAGACTTATTGAAAAGTGCTGAGGAATCTTTAAAGTTTAACGAAAGAGTTTGCAACAATGCACTTATTGTGAGTTAGATAAAGAAATATCTGTGTGTTTGGTCTCGGACGTTGAATTGTTAAAGTAATAATTAATCTCGATTAAAAATCAAAATTTAACACTTTTATTTTTTACTTTGATTTGACTTGAAAAGTTGGATTTAGTCGCAAAGTTTATTGCGTATGTTATGGCATGTCAACGTTGCAATATCAATTTAATCTTTTCCATTCAAATTATAGAAATTTTCATTTGTATTGTATATTTTTTCATTTGAATTATACATTATCCATTTATGGTGTATGTTTTTTTCATTTGTAATGTATGATTCGCTTTTGACTTACGTCAACAGACAATTAGATCCACATCATATTCGTACAAAACTTTACTCTGTTTCAGTGAGAGTTTTACATACGTTATTTGAAGAAGCCACATCTAGTCTATACTTGGATTTTTAAACACCTGAATATAGACTGAACTCTATGGTTATGAATGTTGCCAATCACAGGCTCATTAAACCATCATGGGTCATGGATGATATTCCTTCCACATCATGCCGCCAGATCCTTAAGCTCAAATTTACAAACAAAGGAATAGAACTTCATCTCTATTAAGAATTCTGTCGAAGATTATACCAGACGATGGGCTAAATATGAAAATGAAGAACTTGATACATTGTCAGAATGGGTTAATAGTATAAAAGGAATATTAAAATCCCGCATTAGACATATGAAAACAAAAGTACGCACCATCTATCCTTCTGTGTTTAGTAAACCAGAAGTGGTAAAAGAATTAGATAGGTTACATGGGGAATATATGTTTTGGTTGTTTTTGTTTGTAAGGCTCATTATTACAAATGTATTGTAAACGAGCTCGGCATAAATTCAACTTTTGGTAATCGTACTTATACTCCAACTGCCCTTTCAAAAGATGAAATTCTACATAAAAACCCTTACAAAGATACATTGCTGGATCCAGTAAGTGCTCTACCAAGCCCCTATCTTTGCTCCTCAAGAAAATATTAACAGCCGTGAAGGAGAAACTTCAAACTTACTGTGCCACTACATATGCCAGAAGTGGTGTTAATCAAATGTGGATTCTAAAACATTCTAAAGAACTTTTAGTAAACTTGAAATCGTTAAACTTTTCCCAAATCAATAACATCAAAACCTATGACTTTTCAATACTATACACCAGAATTCCTCACGATAAATTAAAGACTTTTTTTTTTTTTTTACATCATAGACAGTTGAAGCAATGGAAAAAGGAAATATTCATATCTAGTGATCAGTCATCCAAAAACTTACTTTGTTAAACATCCCTCTGATTCCACACACAAATACTCTGAAGTTGAAAATTAAAAAAAATATGCTAGAGTTCCTCATTGACAATATCTTCGTGCTCTTTGGTTATCAAGTTTTTCAACAGTCTGTTGGAATTCCCGTGGGCACGAATTGTGCTCTTTTGCTAGCTGACCTGTTCCTATATTCATATGAAGCAGAATTTATTCAAACACTTCTACGAGAGAAGAAAAAATCTCTTGCTGTGGCATTCAATTCGAAATTTAGATATATCGATGACGTTTTGTCTATTAACAATAATAATTTTCATTCATATGTCGATTCGATATATCTCTGTGAACTCGAAATAAAAGACACCACAGAGTCGTCCACTTCTGCTTCATACTTAGATATTTTATTGAAAGTAGACATTAACGGCAAACTGACTGCTCAACTGTATGACAAACAAGATGATTTCAGCATCTCCATCGTCGACTTCCCATAGTTATGTAGCAATATTCCATTTCGAGTTCACTAGGTTATATATCGAATCCACATTTGATTAAAAATGATTATTGTTAATACATGTAGATAAAACGTCATCGATATATTCAAATGTTGACTGGAAACAAGAGAATTTTTCTTCTCACGAAAAACTATCACATTCAAATAAGTTAATATGGAACGCCGTTTCTGCCTTATAGTGTAAATCAGCCTTACGTTATGTCGATACAGCTTTACGTTATGTGGTTACATCATTATGTTATGTGGTTACATCATTACGTTATGTGGTTACATCATTACGTTATGTCAATACTTCTTTACGTTATGTGGTTACATCATTACGTTATGTGGTTACATCATTATGTTATGTCGATACTTCTTTACGTTATGTGGTTACATCATTACGTTATGTGGTTACATCATTATGTTATGTCAATACTTCTTTACGTTATGTGGTTACATCATTACGTTATGTGGTTACATCATTATGTTATGTCGATACTTCTTTACGTTATGTGGTTACATCATTACGTTATGTGGTTACATCATTATGTTATGTCGATACTTCTTTACGTTATGTGGTTACATCATTACGTTATGTTGATGCTTCTTTATGTTATGTGGTCACATCATTATGTTATGTGGTAACATCATTATGTTATGTGCAAACATCATTATGTTATGATAAACTTTCAAGTGATCCAGATTGATACAGATGCAAAATGGCGCGCTTAAATTCAAACGTTGTGTTTTCAGAATTATTACATTGTATGGCCTGTGCTCTTTTTAAAATTTGTCGTCTTTTCGTTATTTCGAGGAGAAAAGACGACAAAATGAAAGCGACTGTATCATGTAAATAACATGAAATAAACGCGAAAAAATTATTTGCCAATTGCATACTGATAGAATGAAATACATAAAGAGCATCGTATACATACAACACATTCAATTCTGGCAAAATACAGTACATACACATAAGTAATGCACATAGCATGCTTACCTAGAAAACGCAGACAGCTATTTACATGTATGTGTACTTTTAAAATGTTAGATGCTCGTTCTGCTGATAAATCTACGAAACAAAATCATAAACTCCGTTTTTATTTCGACAGTTGTGATTCCATTATACAGATTGCGACACGCTGAACCCACAGGGATCTGAAGTATGGACACTATTTACCCCCCCCCCTCCTTTCTGAATTTTTTTGCAGTGATAATTTCTCCGAAATGTGTGGATTCCCTGTCTATCCCATCCCAATTTCGATTTATGTAATCGTTTCACGCTTTTTGTAAGCTTTAGAGATTGGCGTTCTACCAGTATGATAAAATAATGGTAGAAACTTGCAAAAAGTGTTAAAAGATTACAAATGGGATAGACAGGGAGTCCACAGATCGCTGCAAAGAAAAATCAGAAGTGTGGGGGTGGGGTGGGGGGGGGGGGGTGAGTAGTAGTGTCCATACTTCAGGTGTCTGTGATTGAACCCGTGCCAATAAGGATGTCTCCAGTTGAATCGGGAAATATCTAAGTCGAATATTTTTCCCTTATTCAATGCTTGACCGCTCAAGGTTTTTTGCCGTTTCTGATCATGCATGCACATGTACACAGTGCATCTATTTGGATAAATTGCATTCACAATTCAATTTTTATATATAATTATATACAAGCAAGATTAATAATCAATAGCATATATTTTGGGGGTGATACGGGTATGACATGCACAATCCAAAATAGACATTTGATTACACAAAACATATATACATGTATATACGAGGGAATATAGTGCAGCTTTCAAACTTTGTTGTCTCTTCGGGATTGACAAATAATATTTACCGTCACTTTGCATGTACATACATGTGTGTGTGTGTGTGAGAGAGAGAGAGAGAGAGAGAGAGAGAGAGAGAGAGAGAGAGAGAGAGAGAGAACGCACGCGAGATGTCCTATTTCGATGTACAATGTTATTCGACAGGAGGAAAGAACATTGATCACTAAGTGTTAGCATTCATGAATTTCAACTATTTAAACAAATTGTATTTACAATATAGTGCAAACTTACAAGAGTGATATCGGTGTTCATATTTGAATTCAATTAGAATTTTTAAAAAGAAAAATAATAGTTTGGGTTTGGACATAAAAATATTCAATTGTAAAGTACTAAAAGTCTCTCAAGTTGCATGAAACTCTAAGTTTAACAATTCCTTCTTGATATTGTGATATACAAGCACGTAGCATTGTTTTTTAAAGTAGGAGAAGGGTCAGCCGGGGTTCACTTCACACTTGCAATAGAATTGTTGACAAGCAATAAAGTACTTCTGTCCAAATCTCATTATCTTATAAATCGTAGGAGGGGGGGGGGGGGGGGGGCAAAGATTAGTTCACTACACGTATTCTTCAATTCAGCACTTCCCGTGCGGATCCGGGTTAGAATAGGTACTCAGTACTCCTTGCTTGTCATAATAGGGCAATCCGAGGTCCCGTGTCACAGCAGGTGTGGCACGAAAAAGACCCCCCTTGCTCATAGGCCGTAAGTGCCGAACATAGGCCTAAATTTTGCAGCCCTTCACCAACAATGGTGACGTCTCCATATTCAGTGAAATATTCTCGAGAGGGACGTTAAACAATATATGTAATTCATCAATCAATTCAGTACTTCAAACATCAACTGCCTTTCATTACTATTTTTAAAAAGGGGGAGGTGTCAGCAAATCAATCGGACTTTGCATGTATAAAATATGGGATTTGTGTGTTAAAATAACGAAAAAGTAATTGTAAAAGGGGGACAGACCAGGCACCCTGTCAACCCCAACCCCCTGTTTTAACGTGCCTGGTATAGCATTCACACAAAGAGATTTCTTCAGCAGAATACAATTATCTGAGCACCATAATTTAATTCTAAAAGTTTCCTTCTTTGTATATGTAATTAATGATTATCCACAACAATCAGCAAATTTCATAATGAATTCCTATAAAGTCAGACAGAAAAAATAACGGGGAAACCTGTACATATATTTTGTTGTCTTTCGGGCTTTTTTTTTTAGAGGCGAAAAGTCGCTAATTATTGTTTTGTCGTCTTTTCACCTCGAAAGAACGAAAAGACGACAAATTCTAAAATGGCACAAATCAGTCACCATCCCTAACCCAATTTCATTTGAAAAGTAATCCAGGAAACACTCTGTTTGAATTTGTGAATTTTAGCGCGCTATTTTGCATCTGTATCAATCTCGATCACTTGAAAGTTTATCATAACATAATGATGTTTGCACAGAACATAATGATGTAACCACATAACATAAAGAGGTATCGATATAACGTAATGATGTTACCACATAACGTAATGATGTAACCACATAACATAATGATGTAACCACATAACATAAAGAAATATTGACATAACGTAATGATGTAACCACATAGCGTAGTGATGTAACCACATAACATAAAGATGTATCGACATAACGTAAGGCTGAATTACACTATAAGGTATAAACGGCGTTCCATAAGTTAATCAGTGTTGTTTACAGTAAGGTATCATTCTTCAACGTTATAAAAGGCAAGTTACATCTAATATCACCAAAACTGTTTTGTTAGGATTAACAACCATGTACTATTGGGGTGTACTGTTATATGTCGCATCAATTTTTGACATGCTTAGTCCATGTACAGATTAATAAAGATCAAGGGTGTTTGCCGCCAAGATAAAGTAATTGTGTCATTGTACTCTTGTTTGGAAAACGTGCAACACGCGTGTCATCTTGTGCACTATAGTCCATCTGGGCGTCCAATTTGACTACATTCCACGCCGAATAAAAGCTTCGCCTTTCATACTTCACCTGAAAAAAAAAACCCAAATCGCCAAAACAGAGAAAAAACCAATTTTTTTGTTGTTTTGAATATGCGCCTTACTATTCATCTTCTTCACACGAGAAATATTTCATATGAATTTCATGCGAACTACTTTTTCTTTCTGTAGTTTATATAAATAAAGTATGTTGGTTGTGTATTGTTTAGCGTCCAGCTTGAGAATGGTTTAATCATATGAAGACATCACCATTGCCGGTAAACGGCAACAAAATTTAGGCCTATGTTCGGTGCTCTGACCTTTGAGCAGGGGCGACCTTTATCGTGTCACAACTGCTGTGACACGGACCCTCGGTTTTTGCGGTCTCATCCGAAGGAACACCCCATTTAGTCACCTCTTACGACAGGCAAGGGGTACTGAACATCCATCCTAACCCGGATCTCCACGAGATGCTAAGTAAAGAGGTCGTATTAAAAATGAGATTTTTAAAGGTTTCATTTTGCGATTCATTATACCTCAAGCTAATGACACTACCATTATTGAAATACATATACTATTGGTAAAGCAAATCACGAGATTGGGCCTCCAAATACCATATACCCTTTCCTTCGATGTTTCTCAGGACGTCGTGTACGGAATCCTTCGGGAGATCTCGTCTACTTTACGTTATAAACCCTACATCAAGGTTAATCGCAACTAATCGTTTTTTCGTAACATTGATACTTAGATTACAGAAATTCAGTACCGTTTAAAACATTTTCAACTCTTACGCATAGGTTTCGTTTTCAGTTTGTCGTCGTTAGAAAGATTGATCCTTTGACTTCCGAATGACAATGAAGAAATAAAATCTGAACGATGAATAAACGGTGAACGCACGGTGAGCGACGGGTGAACGCTTTGTGAACAATGAACGCAAGTGGTTGGTGAATAGTGAACTCCAAACTCTGAACTAAGAGCGAACGAACGATGAATGCACGGGGAATGAATGGTGAGAATGTATAATGTATTTCGAAAAAGATTGGGTTTTTTTAACCTTTGATAAACGTATATCAAAATTAATATCAAAATCATGAATTAGCATGATTTACTCTCAGCTGAATTCGTCTGCATCTACAGAAATGGGTCACATGTACTTCATAGTGGTAGTTGCACTTAAAATGCATTGAACATACTGAATATAAATTTCAACATTTCAATCCAAAATATAATGATCAGGAAAAGTAAATCTTTGTCAGCATGTTTTCTTGTCATCACACCCACACAATTTATCATTGTCTCACCACACACTATATAGTGAGTCATGATGCAATGGTGTACAGTCTTGGTTTATACCATTCTAAGTATCTCAACAATGTTCAATACGTGAACACCGGGGGATGTATGACTGCTCAAAAATATTGCAATATGAAACGGTCGGTGTATTGGTAGAGAGATCTACACTGGTACATATTACGTGTCTTATCTGTAGGAAAGAGACGATGTACTAAGGAGTTTAACAATTCACTGAGCCATTGTATAGTCAGTCTGACGTGGTCACTAGATAAAGCTAAACAACGTTCTCCAAACCATGTGGAAAATACTTAGAATTTCTTTAATATTTTGGACTGATTTAGTCATATCTCAACAGGCCAGCGTTCATGTGCATTCAAATGCTGGAGACGTCATTGGAACGACGAAAACAACATCATTTACATCTGCCAGGTATAATATTGATACATTCCTTGGAATTCCCTACGCTGAACCACCAATAGGAAATCTTAGATTTGCAAAACCTGTCAAAAAGGCCCATTTTGCCCACGCATTTTCCGCAACACAATATGGACCGGCTTGTCCGCAAAGACCTGAAATGGCACAACAATGGCTTCCAGGAAAACCTTTTATTTCAGAAGATTGTTTAACATTGAATATTTTTGCTCCTGCGCACGGGCACAATTTACCTGTAATGATTTGGTTTCATGGAGGAGCGTTTGTGATCGGACAATCTAGTATATATGATGCCTCTACTCTTTCGGGATTCGGAAATGTAGTAATAGTAACCGTTAATTACAGACTGGGTCCGATAGGATTTTTAGCCACAGATGACGACACATCTAAAGGTAATTATGGGCTCTGGGATCAGCAAATGGCTCTTCAGTGGGTTCATGACAACATTAGATCTTTTGGAGGTGATCCAAACCTTGTTACATTATTTGGAGAATCGGCTGGTGGAGCCAGCACATTTTTGCAAGCTCTCTATCCTAAAAATAAAGGGCTTTTCAAGAGAATAATTTCTGAAAGTGGAACTGCTATGTGCCCATGGGCTTACAGTGAAAGAAACACTGTTGGCAGATTTTCTAAATTACTTGGATTGAGATTAAACTGTTCAATTGCGACAAATGCTGAACTACTAAAATGTCTTCGAAGTAAACCTTTTGAAGACTTAATTACAAATGCACAAGTGGGAACAAAAGAAGATGAGATATACCGTCCCGAGTGGGTCCCAGTCGTAGACGGAGAATTCATCAAACAACTTCCTCCAGACGTGTTTCTGTATCCCGAAACTATGATAGCTGATGGAAGAAATGCCCTTGCTGATCTTGACCTTTTAATTGGGATCAATGACGGTGACGGTGGATTTATTACTATGGTTTCACTTCTCCCATTTGTGCAAAGTAAAGTTACGCCGACATCTTCTGCTCTTCAAATAGTCAACAGTTACGTGACTAATTCCATGCTTACAGATCGTTTTGGTCTTACCACTGCTTCTCTCGTTGATGCCATGTCGTTTCTCTATACAAATTGGTCAGAGCCTATGACGAATGATACCTATCTCCATAAGATACTGAGCATGTCCTCTGACTACCAATTTTTTATGCCAGCCAAATTATCCGCTCGTGCGCATGCTAAAGTACAGCATCCGGAACGGCACACATATATGTACCTTTTTACACATCGCTCGTCATTTGCTCGCTCGATTCCTTGGGTTCCTGGAGCAGGCCACGGTGATGAACTACCTTACGTGTTTGGTTTCCCTTCCACTATGCAAAAAGGACTTAATTTTCAAAACAGTCTTCCGTCAGACGAGGTTTCACTTTCGGAGGAAGTCATGACATATTGGACTAATTTTGTCAAGACAGGGTGAGTACCAAATTGAAATAATGTACAGTCGTTATACCTGTCGGCTCGCAGTAATCAAATTTAGAGGTAAATCTATGTGTTTGCATATTCTACTTTGCAGTGATCCTAACAAACCAGTTCC
The DNA here is from genome assembly GCF_947568905.1 of Ostrea edulis. Taxonomy (NCBI): domain Eukaryota; kingdom Metazoa; phylum Mollusca; class Bivalvia; order Ostreida; family Ostreidae; genus Ostrea; species Ostrea edulis. Next base: position 68,413,280 of record NC_079166.1, on the reverse strand, counting down.
CGTTCGAAAAACATGGCCAGAATTTGATGTCCATTCTGAACACTATTTGGATATCAATACTAGGTTATCAGTAAAATCTAGAATGGACGCGGCTCGCACAGCATTTTGGACAGAACTGGCACCGAAAATGCTCCAGAATGTACACGATTTTCACCGGCCTGACTCAGCTACTGCCCACAATACAAATGTGCCCGTTTTCAACCATATCCTAGGTTAAGCATAAGACATCCCCCTCTTTACCATATCCTGCTATGCGGGAAAATAATGTAGAAGTATGCAGATCGATGTCTTCAGTATAATAGTTATTACAAAATTTACCTCCAAATATGAATATAATAAGTATTTGTTTTGATGAGATTTATTAGATGTATAGCGTACATGTATTCCAAACACATTTATGTGAAGGGAAAATTACATTCACAACATTATGCAATATAGTTTTACTGAGGGTCGCGTCGCTGGTAAAACTTAGTTTGCTACATTTAAATCCTGCAACAGTGACGGTCGCAACTAACCAACGAGAAGATCATTATTCCCATTCTAAGATATTTCCGAATTTTAATTTATGGTTACCCCTTTTTTCATTGAGTTTTGTTTTATGTTTGGCGCCATTTTGTATGTTAATATTCTATTATGAAGTCACAAATGAAAGATTTGCGTCTCATTTAACTGTCTCAAACCCCAGTGCAATGGTCAATAAAAATGCAGATTGCAAAACAGTTGCATTGTAATAGTTTATGCATTATAGAATACCTTCTCATGGAGTATTTGTACCGTTAACGCTGATTGAACGGTCCCAAATTAAGTTTTACCGGCGACGCGTTAGCAGAGCAGGTAAAACGGATATCTGTGACTGTTTAATTACCATTAACGGTCGCAAATAACAAGTGAGAAGATAGCTGTTCTCATTCTAATGCAATTTATGCATTTTGCTTAATGTTTACGGCTTTTGCTTTTATAATATACATTGTAATAGTTTTCGTCTGTCTGCTTACCTGCAGATATTTCAACCTAGGCCATAACCTTTGAATGGATGGTGATAGAACTTTTATATTTCACGTGATAAGACCTTTCTTTTGGGTTTCAATAGGTTTGACTTTATGATCTGTACTTTGGAGTTTGACATACTTTTGAAAAATATTAACCTTGGCCATAACTTTTTAAATTGATGGTGATCTTATAATTCACATGTTTATTCCTTGTGACAAGACTTTGGGGGGTGGGGGGTACTAAATATAAAAAAAAAACACCTTTAACCATGGTCATAACTTTTAAATGATTAATAGGGCTTTCGTATTTCACATGTGTATTTCTTATGACAAGGCCTTTATTTAGACAATTACTTTACTGCTATACAGGAGCATCAGTGTTTAACAATAACATGTTATTGTTTTATAAAACACGTCACAAAATGTGAACGCTTGACATTTAGTTTCTGCGCCTTTGTATTATGACGTTACAATCAAAGGGTTTACTTTTCATTAATGCTCATTTAATTGCGTCAAACCTCCGAACATTAGCCAATCAAAATGCAGATTACAAAATTGTAACGTTAGAATTCACATCTCCGTCAATTTAACCAAGTCATTTTGATAAGGACATTGAAGATGTTCTGCAGTTGCCTTCGTTAGATAGTCAACAGTAGGGAAATGAATTACAATCTATTTAAAATGAGCTGTACATGTTATAGGCGATCGCATATCAATACTTTATCTAAACCTTGGTCCTCTAATATTGTCATCAAGTACAATAAAATATGACAGGTGAAAGTTTTTGTTTAACTTTATTTACAAGGAGTACATGTTTGTATATGGACCATATTTCATCCTTTATTGATTACTTTCTACACATTTTCCTGATATTATTACTTTTTCCCGCTCATAATTTACGTGTCAAACCCCAGCTTATCAAAACTTTGCATACATACAGTTACATTGAACAAAAATGTGGTTTTTAATAGTTTGTTGTTGTTGTTTGTTTTTTCCTCTAGAGTAAATTACTCTACTTAACAAGTGAATGGATTTTTAATTAGTGAACTTTCTTGACCGATAATTTGCATAAAAAAGGGAAGTCACTGATATGTGCAACACACAATTTGATTCCGCTGACAGAAACAATATAGTGATATCAATTTTCTACATATCGACTTATTTTCTATGATATGAATATTTTAAAAAAAATTTGTTTTGGTTTTCAAATCAATTTACATTTTTAGCTGTTTTAGCCTAACACATACAAGTAAAGAAAGACAACTCTAGGTGTAAAAACCGCAGAACATTATCAAAATGGAACGGAATGCGTAAAAGAGAGGTGACGAAAAGGGATGGGAGGGGCAGCGAGAAATTAAGGAGTAAGAGATGAAAAGGGGTAGAGGGAGATCGCAGAAGAAAGGGAAATGAATATATGAAAAGGAGAGGGGAAATGTGGGAATATGAGGAGAAAGGACAGAAAAAAAGCCCAGGAAGTGGTGGGAAGAGGGAAGGTAGAGCCCTGTCTACACCCCTACACCCACCTACTCCACCCTGTCCATTTCATATAGCATTCTTGAATGATTATAATCATGAACGGTGAAGATAACGAATAGTGATCAATCTCAGAACCCCTATAAGGAATACAAAATAAAGCGTTGGGCAAACAAGGACCCCTGAAAATACCAGAGGTGGGATCAGGTGCCTAGGAGGAGTAAGCATTCCCTGTCGACCGGTCACAACTGCCGTGGGCCGTATGTCTTGATAAGGTAAACGGAGTAATCTGTAGTCAAAATCAGTGTGCCAAGAACGGCCTAAATCTTCTTTAAAACGCAGCTTTCATATATGTTAATTCAATTATGCATAATTTTAACGCAGCAACAATATCACTATTCTAAGTCATTCACAAATAATGGAGCGTATCCGCCAAGTGTACACCAAAGGTGTGGTGTGGGTATGATTCATCATTATATGATGTGGGTTTGGTGAATCTCGATCTGGTGTAGATGTAATAAATCAATATATGGTGTGGGTGTGATGAATCACTGTATGGTGTGTAAGTGATGAATCACTGTATGGTGTATGTGTGTGTGTGTGATGAATCACTGTATGGTGTGTGTGTGTGTGTGTGTGTGTGTGTGTGTGTGTGTGTGTGTGTGTGTGTGATGAATCACTGTATGGTGTGTGTGTGTGTGTGATGAATCACTGTATGGTGTGTGTGTGTGTGTGTGATGAATCACTGTATAGTGTGTGTGTGTGTGTGTGTGATGAATCACTGTATGGTGTGTGTGTGATGAATCACTGTATGGTATATGTGTGTGTGTGTGTGTGTTATGAATCACTGTATGGTGTGTGTGTGTGTGTGTGAGATGAATCACTGTATGGTGTATGTGTGTGATGAATCACTGTATGGTGTGAGTGTGATGAATCACTGTATGGTGTGTGTGTGTGTGTGTGTGTGTGTGTGTTATGAATCACTGTATGGTGTGTGTGTGTTATGAATCACTGTATGGTGTGTGTATGTGATGAATCACTGTATGGTGTGTGTATGTGATGAATCACTGTATGGTGTGTGTATGTGATGAATCACTGTATGGTGTGTGTGTGTGTGTGTGTGTGTGTGTGTGTGTGTGTGTGTGTGTGTGTGTGTGAGATGAATCACTGTATGGTGTGTGTGTGTGTGTGTGTGTGTGTGTGTGTGTGTGTGTGTGTGATGAATCACTGTATAGTGTGTGTGTGATGAATCACTGTATGGTGTGTGTATGTGATGAATCACTGTATAGTGTGTGTGTGATGAATCATTGTATAGTGTGTGTGTGTGTGATGAATCACTGTATGGTGTGTGTGTGTGTGTGTTATGAATCACTGTATGGTGTGTGTGTGTGTGTGTGTGTTATGAATCACTGTATGGTGTGTGTATGTGATGAATCACTGTATGGTGTGTGTATGTGATGAATCACTGTATGGTGTGTGTATGTGATGAATCACTGTATGGTGTGTGTGTGTAATGAATCACTGTATGGTGTGTGTGTGTGAGAGATGAATCACTGTATGGTGTATGTGTGTAATGAATCACTGTATGGTGTGTGTGTGTGATGAATCACTGTATGGTGTGTGTGTGATGAATCACTGTATGGTGTAATCACTGTATACAATATTTCGGTTGGAAAGCGAATACCTGAATCACTAGGCTACAGCTGTCTGTCCTGTGTAGAGAGGGTGTGACGGATCAGTACATATGATATGTAGGTGCAGGTGTGACCACTCACCATATGACATGGATGCGAAAACCCACTATATGATGTCATGCAATAGATCATTATGTGCAACATCACTATGTGCAATATATCATTGTAAAATTTATACGATACCAATTTCGATGCACCAGATGCGCATTTCGACAAATAATGTCTCTCCAGTGATGCTCAAGCCGAAATTTTGGAAATCCGAAATAATAGCAATCTTGTAAGAGCTAAAAGGAATACTAGAGTGCCAAAAAACTGATGCTAAATTCGTCAAAGGATCAGAGATATGCATGGGGGAGATATCATCCTTAATTTTGAAATGAATTTCTAAATTTTATCCCAGCAATTAAATATTCATTCGTATTTTCAAGCTAGTAACGAAGTACTTAGCTACTGGGCTGTAGAGACCCTCGGGGACTAACAGTCCACCAGCAGAGGCCTCGACCCAGGGATCATAATGTAAAAGATATACGATACCAATTTTGATGCACCAGATGCGCATTTCGACAAATAATGTGTTTTCACTGTCTTTCAAGCCGAAATTTTGAAAATCCGAAATAATAGCAATCTTGTAAGAGCTAAAAGGAAAACTACAGTGCCTAAAAAACTGAAGCCAAATTCGTCCAAGGATAGAGCTATGTGTGAGGGAGATATCGTCCTTAATTTTGAAATGAATTTCTAAATTTTATCTTAGCAATTAAATATTCATCCTTGCAATGAATTGCTATCTTGTGTGTCTATCGCTGTTTACGCGTATATGTGATGACATTTTATTGGAGGGATGTGACAAATTGAGGATTGTAGTTGCATATTATGTGTACTGAAACACATTGGTCATAGTTTATAATACAACTCATTAACATCATTCATGGGTTTAGGAAGATGTCACATTATACTCAAATGTTTGTTAATCTTAATGGTTCGAGTAAGTGAAAATTTGAAGTTTTAAATAGAGGACAATTGAAAGAAATTTGAAATTCAAAAATGCTTTTCATAAAGAACACAAAAATGAAGTTAAACAATTAAATCATAGTATTTGAATCACACCCAGATGAACGAAATTGGACATGTAGCAGACGATAGATGTGTCAATGGTTTACCCTTCCACAGTTGGCCAAATAGGACGGTACCTGTAGGTAGATGCACCAATTGTTATGAAAGATGATGCAACAAGACATGTTCGAACCGCCGCAGTGGCCGAGAGGTTAGAGCGTTCGCCCCGCATGCGGGAGGCCGGGGATCGAATCCCGGCCGCGACAGACCGAAGTCGTTAAAACTTGTAGTGACAGTTCCATCGCCAAACGTTCGGCATCAGACCTGTGTGAATGTCACAGGTCCTCGGAGATGACCTTAAAAACGGATGACCCGTGTCACAGTAGGTGTGGCACGCTATTAAAAGAACCCTCACTGCTCAATAGCCATAAGCCCCGAGTATAAGCCTAAATTTGAAGCCCTTCACCGGTCTTGGTGACGTCTCCATATGAGTGAAAAATATCTGGAGCGTATCATGTTCGAATTTGTTAACGATTCTGTCAAGATTAGTCAATTGTCGTAGAGACATTTTGGAGAGAGAAAAAGTCAATTGGTCACAACTAATCTATTACAATGGCAGCTAAGATAAAAATCTGCTAGATCATAAGACGAACTTAAGATGAAGATAAAGTAATGACACGAAGATAAGACAGACAGTGGTAAGTTTGGGATAATGGGTGTTATCAGCGAAGTTGATAACATAACAGAAATTACCAAGATGTGTATGTACTCTACTTACATTTTACAATTCAACTAGACTCAGTGTTTAAATTGATGTCGAGTTGAAACAGGAATAAATAAATTGACATAACATACTTAATCAAAAAAGAAAAATATGTAATTATAAATGAAATTGAAAGATGGAATTCATTGGCTTGTAATCGAAGGTATTTCATTACATCATAAAGTAATTGAACCAATCAGATCTCGATGCATATTATCTAAATCCCGATTGGTGGCTTTTTCCGCAGGGTGATATTTATGGGGCATTAAACGGTTTAATATATAGCGAAATATACACCCACGTGTGTCTGCAATCTGAACACATACTTTTATAAGAAAAATAACTCCGGTCAAATCGTTTTACGAACGACTTGTCTTCCTTTCTCCTGAGAAGCAGTATACCCATTGATAAGATTTCTATACCATTTGTGCATTTCTATATTATTTTATGTCACATACATTTACATGTCGCACTTGAAGAGGGGAGTTGGGTAAATAAACTACTGGTTTTTTTTTTCTTCTTTTAATCTGGGTGTTTTTGACAACAGTGAAATGCTTTACAAATACTGAATAAATAGCTCTATACTGCTTGTTGATTTTTTTATGTCTCGGAACGCCATATCAGTCAAACTTCAGAAATTGTATAGATTCTGCTGAAAATACTTCTTACTTTATTGTGCAAAATATTTTGTGAAAACGGTAGAAATACGTTGCTTAAAGCCATACAGAATATTACAAATTGCTATAATCATCAGCCTATGTTTTAAAATCAGTACTGATATATCTGAAGCATTCCTAGCATGCAAAACTATTGACTCCAGGCGAACTATTATAGTAAAACAAACAGAGAAGGACCGTACATATTTGGAAGGTACTTACCTGCATATGGTAGCTTGGACTATTATGTACTTACGAAAGCTTATACAATATTACTGCACAGTAAATACGACAATGTTTTAATGCAAGATGATCTTAATAGTATCGTAACTATATTGGTTCGCTTCACACAAATGTTGCAAAATTTTTTTTTCTTTGGGTTTATAAAGCAATATGTATCAATTTGGTATACCCTCTGTCGACTTTAATGTTATTGATATCAATTGTGAGAAGCTCCCCATTTATACCAATATGTACTATACTGGAAACGCAGTCATGGACATCGTTCATATAAAAGACCAAGTATAAATGATGTCACGCTTGATTCACTTTTACCTTACGTCAACAGACAATTAGATACACATTATATTCGCACAAACTTTACAACCAACAACGGTGGGGCCGCCGAACAACAGGGCTCACCCTCAACAACAACGTTTTTGTGTCGTCCGAATGGGCAAGTAGCCTGCTGGGTAATCACAATCAAGCTACCGACACAATCAACATACATTGTATTCAATTTGTATTGAACCTTATTGAAATTGTCAATATCAAAATAATTCATCAATCAACATCCACACATCAACTGTCAACATCACAATATAACATCCAATTTGAAGGTGACGATTTCGCCCCGAACCACTAAGACTCCAATTCAATGCCACTGTGACGAGTCGTGCAAGTATGGAAGATCCCAGAATGCTGACACCATGCGATATCTGAAACGAAAAATCTAAACAGCAAAAAAAAACAACACCGAACTAATCAAAGAGAAGGGTGGGTTGGGTGGGTATTTCAAATTTCTCCGCTCTAAACTTTATACCGACCTTCTCGAATGCTGCAGAAAGGAAAAGAGAAGTGATGCTGCAGTAAATTTAGAATGATGCCTGTTAAAGTTCAGAACACAATTCCGGAATAAACATACCTGGCATTGATGCTTAAATTCACAACATGAGCTGCCTTAGATTATACAACATATACAATCATCAAATGACACAATAACACTCATCTACTTCAATACAAAATTACCCTTATAAGTAAAAAGGGAGGTGGGGGCGCTTAGATAACGACACACATTTACAGAAAAGCTGAAATATGTGGAATTATATTCGCACAAACTTTACTCTGTTCTATTGGGAGTTATACATACATTATTTGAATATGCCAAAGCTAGTCTATACTTGGATTTTTTGGCACCAGAATAAAAACTGAACTCTATGATTATGAATATTGCCAATTACAGACTCTTTAATCAACAGGGGTTGTGAATGATATTTCATCCGAGCCATGTCGTAATTTCCTTGGGCTTAAATTTACAAAAAAAGGAATGCATGCCGTCAACGTAAGCAACATTCTTCGTCATAAAAGAGTTCAGTCTTACATTCCAACATATTTCAGGTTCACGTTTACACCCTGTATTTCCTACAAATATATTTTTACTATTGCATCCATACCTTTTTGATTATAAACAAACGTTGCAGTGCCTAGATAAAGACCATCTTATGCTTAACCCACCTATGTGTTCTTGTTCTTCATTTTCTTTCAACTATAGTCCAGCTGGACATGTCATTACTGGTGATATGATCTACTGATGAGGATCACTTCTAAATACGAAGATACACTCACATTCAATTAGCGACAGAACTTCATCACTATAATGAATTATGCCTAAGATTATGCCAGACGATGAGCTAAATTTGAAAAGAAGAACTTGATACATTGTCAGAATGGATTAAAAGTATAAGAGGAATACTAGTATATGAAAATCCGGCATAAGACATATCAAAACGAAAGTACGTAACATCTATCCTTCTGTTTAGTAAACCAGAAGTGATATAAGAAGAGTTGCATAGAACTATTTGAGGAAAAATCGAAATTGTTTAAAACACTAAATGAATGATTTTATATTACATTGTGTATAAGAATATCAAAGGCATATATGCTACATTACATCAGCATAATTTGTGCATGAATATATATTTCTACTGATTTTGATACCAAAATTTTAAGATTTTTGGATTGTGCACAGGGTAAACAAAACAACATAACCTATGTTGGCAATTATTTCCCATTATTTTATGTATTTGTTCAGCAGTCAGAGTAACTTTTCCCTCTATCTTCTTACTCTTTACCTCTATCTTTGGTATGAAAGTATATCATTAGTGTAAAAGTGAGTGTGTGTGTAAATAGCATTGAGTCAGGTTGGGATGTAGGGGCATTTGTAAAAATCCTGACTAAAAGAATTGAATAAATGTGTTGAACCAGAAAACAAAACCTACAATGCACGACCATTTCTCACGATAAATTAAAGAATAGACTTTTTGACACCATAGACAGTTGCTTCCTCAACAAAAATGGAAAACGGAAATATTCATATCTAGTGATCAGTCATTCAAAATCTTACTTTGTTAAACACCACTCTGATTCCACGCACAAGTACTCTGAAGTTGAAATAAAAAATATGCTAGAGTTCCATTGACAATATATTCGTGGTCTTTGGTGATCAGGTCTTCCAACAATCTGTTGGAATTCCCATGGGCACGAATTGTGCTCCTTTGTTAACTGAGCTGTTTCGATATTCATATGAAGCAGAATACATTCAAAAACTTCTACGCGAGAAGAAATAATCTCTCGCTGTGGCCTTCAATTCGACATTTAGATATATCGATGACGTTTTGTCTATTAACAATAATAACTTTCATTCACATGTCGATTTGATATATCCCTGTGAGCTTGAAATAAAGGACACCACAGAGTCGTCCACTTCTGCTTCATACTTACAAATTTTATTGAAAGTAGACATTAGCGGCAAACTGACAACTCAACTGTATGATAAACGGGATGATTTCAGCTTCTCCATTGTCAACTTCCCATATTTATGTAGCAATATTTCATTATTACCTGTATATGGTGTTTATATATCTCAACTGATTCGATATGCAAGAGCTTGTTCTGTGTATAGTCAGTTTTTAAATCGAGGTAAGCTACTGACAAACAAGTTGATGGTGCAGGGGATTCAACAGTCTCTATTGAAGTCAGCATTTCGCAAAATCTATGGCCGTTATAATGCTCCAGTTCGTCAATACAACCTATCATTGGGTCAAATGCTGTCTGACGTGTTTCATACCGATTGTTAAGCCGTTCTTGGCACACTGATTCGGACTGCGTTTACCTGATCAGGATATAGGGCTCACGGCGGGTGTGACCGGTTGACGGAGATGCTTACTACTCATAGGCACCTGATCCTACATGTACCTCTGGTGTATCCAGGAGTCCGTATTTGTCTAACTATCTATTTTGTATTGCTTGTAGGAGTTATGAGATTGATCAATGTTTGTTATCTTCACGTTTCATTGATCACTGTTTGTTATCTTCATCTGCCAAGATAAAATATTATGCAACCCTTAAACGTGTAATTATCATAATTAAATGTATTTGATGGAAATATTATAAAGCATAGCTGCTATGCCTTGCTGGTATGTCAATTTCAGCATTTGTTGTTTAAAATTCAATATGGTTTTGCATTTGAAAATACTTAACAAACGAGGTTTAAAGGAGAATTGCAGGTTACTTCTACGGAAGCAGCCTACTACGTAAATAGCACCTGGATTAAACTGTCTTTTACCACTTACTGCACGAATCGGTTAATTATCATTAGTTCTGCATCGGGGTATATTTCATTAGCCAAATCAAATACGTTTGGCGTTGCTAAGAAATGCCAAGCCATATTGTAGCATTAAAATGTAAGACGATAAGCATGGAATAGTTGTACGTAATCGTGCCTATTTCTCTTATAGTGCCTGTCTCTTTGCCTGTTTTACTGAAGCCAGACCTGCATTTACTCTACATGTGTGCTACTATAGCACACGTAGAAGTCTGGCTTATAAGTCTGATTGTGTCTCTTGTAATTCATATGTTAATGTTGGAATTCACACCCAGAGCATTTTATTTTGTTTGAATTTTTTCATTAGCTTAGATACCGAATCGTTCATTACAATTAGCTTCAATAAATCTAATGATCTCATACAAATGATACATGTAACTAAACTCATCAATATTTCCATTTTATGACCTGTTCAGTTCAATCCAGAAACATTTTTTCTGGTAACATGGTATGATTCATTCTGTACGCTGGTTTTTCGCCGTACAAACGTGTAATACAGCAACAATATAATCTCATTCCCACACGCGTCAGGGGAACCCCAACATGATGTATTAACTCATAAGCAACTGTCTAGTTTTAAGGCTGAAAGAGCGTAAAACAACGAATTACTAAGAGGTATTTGATATTTGTATTTCTATTAAACTTATGGCATGGTACTGTTGTAACAAAATACACAGCTTTACACAGATAAGACTAATCTCGGTTTACCGTTTAGGTATAAAAATCCCAAAATGAAAACAGGCACTACATTTTCCGTTCAAATGAAGATTTCCATGGCACAATATTTTATCTCCTGGAATTGAAGAGTTCCTATAGTCTGCTTTATCTAGTTACTGATACATCATATCTCTACACATCTACTTGCATTTCGCTAATTCAAAAAACAAACTATACGAACTCTTCAATTTTGGGAGATAAAATATTGCGCCATAGAAGTCTTCATTAGTGATGGTTTATTTTATGGAATTTACATATTTAGACGGTAAGTACATGTAATATAGCATTAATAGTGATATAGAGTTAGTTTAACAGTCAAATCACTCATTTGAGTATATATATATAATGTCAAAAAGTGAAAACATGTTGGTTTGATTGGTTTGAACGTTACAATTACAAAGGGATCGGACACATGGACCGCCCTCTCCTTATTGTTTGTCTTTTCTCTGTTCGTCCAAAAGATCCGCCATGACGTTTTGATTAGTTAAGAAATAAAGTTGGTGTTTCCGTGGATGTTGCGGGATGACTTCCAACAGCTGTCCAAGGTCGAGAAATATAAAAACCGCCTCGAGACGTTTGCCAAGGCTTTTATATTTCTCGACCGAGGAGGTTACACCTATGCAGCTACGAATTGGTTTTGCTGACATAACAAGTGAGGTGGTAAGGTACACTAGATCTATTTTGAAAAAAAAGTCAAGTATTTAGTTTGATGTTGACGGATTATATCAACTGTTTTGCATAGTACAAGAAAACTGCATGTACGTGGAGAGGGTTAACTTCTCTGCATTGCGCTGTTCATTTACATGTGTATCCAGGTCCTGGAATGCAGACGATTGATTCGTTTTGAATGACAAATATTCTTCTGTCATTTTAAATCTATGTTTTTCAATTTTTATTGATCAAATTTTATGATCATGAAATTGAATCATCAGTTATCGACGTTATTGTTGTGTTGGTAATACACGATGTGCAAGGGAGATGTGTGTCAATTTTCTCCCAAGATATCATTCTGGTATTTCTTAAATTTAGATCGGACCACACGGACGTTGTGTTGCAGTGTATTTTGTACATCTCTCAACAGACACATCGCATGTTTCCAAAGTGAACAAAATTACATACATTTTAATTTTCTTATGCTTATAGTACTTTAAAATTCTAATAGTTCGCCGAAATATTGCGATGATTAGCCACAACACGGATTTAAATCTAAGACCCGACTTCAAAATGGTGAAGTCATACTTTACTAAAGTCACAAAGTTAGTTAGAAGGTATGACGATTTTAAAAGGCATGTATGTACATGTATATATGTTTGGAGTTTCCACTCGCCTGGAGTCAACTCCCCAGATCACTTCAAAACAACTTCAATATGTTACTAGTTGTGTGAATCCAAACAATAGTTTTAAATGCACAAAACTCTGCACACCCGATTTGTATTCCATGAATTGATAATTGGATATACAGTAATAAATAAAATAAATCTAATTGTAAACAAAAGCATTACAAATTGGCAATTCTAATGTTTATTAGACTTTTGAAATGTTTGATTTATTTCTATAGATTATACAACTCAAAGGCTAATATAAACAATAACTTCAATCCCCCATTCAGTATATTTGAAATATTTCAAAGATACATTCACATTAATCCCGTAGAAATAAATTTTATTCCGCATGCAGAAACACACGTACGGTTTGAAAAGATTTGCCCGTTTTGTACATGTAATGATCAGTTATTGTGTATGAAGGTATATTGCAGAATAATGACCTTAACATTCCTTTGATCTTTTACAATCAATGTGGTAGAATTCGACATTTCTCATGGAAATTCGGTTAACATAAAAAAAATCGCAAGAAATAAAGCTCTTAGAAATAAAGCGAATTGTGTTTAAGGTGGATTTTAAATGTCGCACAACAAAGTTATCAATTTGAAAAAATACTACGAAGACAATTGTTTTGTTTTGATAACATCGAGACAATTTTTTTAAACACAAGCAAAATAATTCTACATGACATTAGAAATTATTCAAAGGTAGATTTAACAAAATCATCATGACTTGGTGATATATCACTCTAGAGAACGGTAAAATTTATATCATACATGAAAATGTCGCATGCAGTAATGATATCAAAGTCGTTCTTTTTTACCTGAGATACCGCATTAATCAGTCAGGCGTGGCAGATACATGTACGCATTTTTACGCATTTGTTTAAAGTCTAAAAATAAGGGATATAACATACAACTACACAAGTATGAAAGAAAACTTCTAGTCATTTATGGTGAATATCATATAATATCATGTTATAATTTTATTTAAGAAATAAGGTATCATTTAAAAATATTTATCGGGATATAAATACGGGTTGGTCACGTGATCAAATTCCATAAAGCCCTTCGGGCTTTATGGAAAATTTGATTATGTACCAACCCGTATTTATATCCCGATAAATATTTTAAAATGATACCTTATTACTTATATTTACATTTTTGGTCGGTAACATTACTGAATTGTGTTAACAACACGTTTCCATACATTTCAAATTGTTGACGTCCACAACGAAGCGTCATAGATGTTCAAAATGACGACAACACAAAACAAAGTTCTATAAAATGAAGAACTGTTTTAATTATTAAGACGCTAGAAAGCAAGTATATCAACATATACTTATACATTAACTCGGGATTATATAATGGAAAACTCTTCCATATGTCTAATTTTAGGGGGTGGGGGAATTATGATTTAAACGGGAATGCGCAGTGTTACACTTAGAGTTGTGATGCGCTTTGACTTTTGAAAAGTGAAGACGTTGAAGACCGACTTTGAAAGATATTCTATATGGATATTACGGAGTTAACAGAAGACTGAGATGGAGGAACATGAAGAACAGGACGGCAGTCGTCAGGTGTAGGCAAATCATTTATAGACAGGACAGAGGACGCAGCTCAGATGAATCTCCGGAAAGAACTGAACATCGCAGAGAATGTGGAACTGCACGAAGGAAAGGGACGGTTTGGATTTGGATATGTAATTGTTTGATAAACATGAGCTCACTGAACGCTTCTTTTGACTCGATAATTTTTTTGTAATAGGTTTTTAACGACGCCTCGCTTCGATGTCCCGACATAAACTTGGAAACCGACATCAAGCACTATGGCTGCTGTGGCACGGAAGCAGTGTGGTGTGTAGGTTTTAATGCACTTTGACGACTTATCGGCCATACATCCTGTGAATGACCTTTTTGCTAAAGCCTAATGTCATCGTCTAGCATTAGGTACAATTCCGCATCACCGATGACCAGGGTGAAGTTGTAGCAGACGAAAGGCCTAGTAGGCTAGTAACTAAAGACATTGTTTACAGAAATGCTTTTATCAATTATTGATGAAAGTCCACTGCTTGGAATACAAATAAAACCGTAAATACATTTTGTGATGTTGATTTCATCTATTGAAAGATTTCTGTAGTAAGTGAGAGCGATTGCTAGATGTGTATTGCCTTTAAGTTAGTAAAAGTAGTACCTGTTACCTACTTTACGCACAACTGTGACCTCTGTTGACCCCGTAGTAGATTTATCCAGAAATAAATACGTATTGCTCGTAATAGTGTTATGTAGGAGAAAACAGTTGCAAATGTAAATATATATATATATATATATATATTTATATATATATATATATATATATATATATAAAGCACAAACAAACAATTATAACACCCAACCTTACGTTTACCCCTAGGATCTAAACGATACATGTGATAATCAATTAACTCGGCCACAACGGAAGTCCACCGCCTAGCAAGAGTGTCAAACCAGTGCGTAAGTCCACTCGGCCACTACAGAAGTCGTCGTTGTGGCCGAGTGGACTTACGCACTGGTTTGACAGTCTTGCTAGGCGGTGGGTGCTGTAGGTCGCTGGTTCGACCCCGGGCTGGGGTGAAAATTTCAGTACCTAGTTATGATTATTTAGTGCTTTATATATATATATATATATATATATATATATATATATGTCTGTTCGTCTGTCAGTCACACAATCTCGAAACTTTGTACAATGCTTCATTCCCATTTGTAGATGTGCTTATTGTTGGGCCGGGAGAATCCAATTATTTTCCTTAAAAATTATAGTGGATCTAAGAGGGGTGGATGACGTAAACTAACTTGTGAACACTTTTCCTCCTTTATGACTTACCTGATAGATTTGAAACTTTGTATAATGCTTCATTGCCATAATTATGTAGATGTGCATAATTTCTGAACAGGAGGATCCAATTATTTTCCTAAAAGTTATGGTGGATCTAAGAGGGGTGGAGGATGTAAGATAGCTTGTGAACATTTCTCCTCCTATGTATCTTATCTGATACTATAGTAGATTTGAAACTTTGTACAATGTTTCATTGCCATTTGAAGATGTGCATATTGTCGGGACACGAGGATCCAATTATTTTTCTTAAAATGATAGTGGATCTACGAGGGGTGGAAGATGTTAAAATAACTTTCTCCTTTTATATAGCTTATGGGACAGACTTGAACCTTTTTACAATAGTTCAATGCCATTTGCAGATGTACATATTATAGGGACAAGAGGGTCTCGATAAAACACCTTAAATGTTTTATGAAGTATGATGTCCCCATCGAAAGAATGATACAAACTCTTATTTATCTTATATGGTTTTTTTGCGATTTTTTTCGAAATGATGAAAAGGGTGTTTTGTTTGCAAATAAGAGATTTTAGAGTTCAAATATTTCGCTGCGATTTGATGCGTGATACATGTACAATTATGTATGAATATCTAATAAAGCATGCCTAAACTACTCAGATAGACTTTCTAATTTTTTCAAAAACGTCTATCGGAGTCTCCTAGGCATGGTTTATCAGATATTTATATCATGCACCCAATCACATCGAAATTTGAACTCTAGAATCTCTTATTTATGTAGAAAGATTTGTACATACATGTATATCAACTGCACTGGAGTTCATGCAGCTTAACTATCTTCGACAATCTCCGGAATCAATGGCGGAAAAAAACGGCGAAAGTTTTTGAGATCGATGAATAGTTTGCAACAGTTTACTACATTTCTTAAAAGCAATTAGACAGTATATATCTTGAAGTTTATGCTTTAACATGCATTGTACATTTATTTCAAGGTATGAGAGGAGACATGGCGGGCATAAATCTTAATATATATTGCTACAAGCTATGGTATCGCTTTAGAATAAAGATAAAAAAAATAATTGGCTCCGCACCGAGACATGTTGCACTAACCATAGCCAAATTCAATCGTTATTCTACTTAGTCAGGATTTCTGAAACTTTCGTATGTACCTTCCTTAATTACGCTATCAATACAGGGCAGGGTCTTATCAGTGTTGAGGTCATCTGATTCTGGAACTGTCACGCGATATCCTTGGATATTCATACATCTGCTTTTACTGTCTTCTGCTAGATTACGCGCAACATGACGATGGTATTGATAGTTCTTGTGGCCCTTGTGTTTGGAGCTGAAGCCAAGCACCTTGTGTACCGTGACTGTAGTAAGTTGGTCAATATATTTTATTATGTATATAAAACAAGATATTGGAGAATCTATATCAAAATGCATTACTCTTTTCTGTTTACTTGTAACAATCATTGAATTTTTTTGTCTTTATCATAATGGGGAGAAACTTTGATGTCTAAAGAAAATATTGAATATTGTTTTATTCAGTTAAATTAAGCAAGATTTCAATGTAGTTGAATGCATTTATTTACCGAGCTTTCTACAAGCGCAAGTTTTGTTTGTTTAACGTCCCTTCGGAAATATTTCACTGATATGAAGACATCACCAGCAGTCCCGTGAAGTGCCACAAATGCTGCCGTTTATGACGTGCAGTATTATTGTTGCGGGGTTTCTTTATCATATTGATCAACACTTGTCGCGAATGGGTACTTCGGCTTTTAATTATCAGGTATAAATTCACTGAAGGCCCCATGACTCTCAATTTTAAATGCCGAGCATGTGGTATATGAACAGTCACCTTTTATAGTTACGGCTCGAACTCATAACCCCACAGTCACGACATGCTAACCACTTAACCATGGCGACCGCCTTCACCGCGAGTCAATTACAAGGAGTTACATGATGAGTTTGCGAAACGCCATGTCCCTGGAATAGAAAGAACAAAGTGCAATGGCTATAAAAATTTGACTTCGGATATACTTGAAATGTTTAGTCAATACAATCCACCCAATAAATGGTATGAATACTCTACATGTAGTCACAATTATATTCAAATTTTGGTGTCATGATTATGCATATTCGTGCTAGTTTTTAGATGAAAACTATTAGTCCGGATCATATCATGACCGTTGTTTTCACATCATAACTGCGATGGCGGATTCATGCACAACATAACGGTATTACATAACTAGAATTTCCCTGACAAAAGCCTTTATTTTGCACATATGTTGCACAATATATGAAGAGTTTTGATCACGCTTTCTGTCAGAGTAATTATGTTATATGCTGTATAGACCTTTGCTAAACAACTCTGTATACGTATAAAACCACAGCTACCACTGTAAGTAGATCTCTTCTATAACCCTAGTGATCGAAGTTTTAGATTTTAAGAGGTTATAAATGCCCAACCAACTTCTTGTCAATTTACCCTGAAATTCGACCTTGATCTTCTTCATATACATACATGTAGCACTGGCCATGACCCCCCTGTTCATTCAGTATGAAGTTTTGATCTACTTTTGATCCAGGTTAATGTGTCTGATAAACAACGATACACTGAACGATATGACAGATGTCCAAAAACATAAGCGGTTCTCAACCTTCGATCTCGACGACATAATTTACAAAGAGTTTCTTATCTGTCGTATTCATATTTGCTGGCATGTTTTCACGCTAATACAAGAAAAGTGCTTTTCAAAAAACACTCCTTACATGTATATAGCAACAAAAAATACAGTTCAGCAGTACAACGCACACATATGCACGTATACACATGTTTGTTACAAAACAAAACTGGCAGGTGTTTTACAGAACAAATCTACAATAACACGGCACGCTCACGTCGAGATAATGAACTTCATCCGAGGCTCTCACCCGCAGAACAATCTCACTGCAACACACAGGCAACACTTACCAAACTTTAAATATACATGATGTCAAAGTACATGTACATATACATGTAGATCATCTAATGGTGTCAGCTTGATGAGTAATACGATTTGACAATTTCGGCAAATTATATACGGGTATTAAAGGAGTACTGGTCTACTCAATGTATGGAGAACACGATGATTTTTTCTAGTGCATATTTATGGAGTGACGTTTATGTTGGTTGTGCGCATGCGCGCGAGAAAAATAACATTAGAAACATCATGGACTGGAGGTTACGGTATGTAGTCGTATTGAATGGTGATTACATGTTAAACATAATATTTAACTCCCATTCTATTGCTCAAAGTGGCTCTCTTTACTTTGTTTCCGTCTGACTGTATGTATTGCTAAATTTGTCCCCTCAACAGCCTGCAAGCCTATACGCTTCCACGTTGCCTTGTAGTAGTTTACTTTATAAGTTCCGTTTGAACCGCCGTGGTGGTTTAGTGGTAGAGCGTTCGCCCTGCATGCGGAAGGTCGGGGTTGGAATCCAAGCCGCGACATACCTAAGTCGTTAAAACAGGTAGTGACAGTTCCATCGCCAAACGCTCGTCATCAGGTCCTTGGAGATGACCGTATAAACGGATATCCCATGTCACAGTAAGTGTGGCACGCTAAAGAAACCTCAGTGCTCAATGGTCGTAAGCACCGAAGATAAGATCTCTCTCTCTCCCTCTCTCTGAGAGAGAGAGAGAGAGGCGTTAAACAAGGTACAATCAATCAATGAACCAAATTCAGTTTGAAATAGTTCACAAGGATATCATATCCTCTTTCGCGCGCGGATACAATGAAATTATGTTATATTTCATTGATATGTCGATAATACAGGGTTTATTTTCCTCCTGGGTTATAATTGCTCTTTTACGCTTGAATACGGTTTCACCCCGTTTAAATTCGCTATCTTTTGAAACATGAATTAAAATGTTAATATCAGCAATACGTTTATATTTTTTTCTACTAAAACTGCGGGTTTTTTTTAACTAAATAAGGTGAATTTGAAGGTTTTCAATATCAGAATATCATTGTGCATACCCTCCACTTTCCATCATTATGTTATCAAATAATCATCCTTAAAGCAGAAAAGAGAGGAAATAGTTTCGCTCGGTCTAAAATTCGCCCATCGACAAAGCGGGCGAAAATAAAAATACAATATCTCCCTATAATATCTGACTTTTTTTCAAAAATTGTTTTCAGACAGCAGTCCCAACAAAATCATCCATGTTGACTCTGCTCACGTCAGTCCTTTTCCGGTCATCGTCCCTGGGGACATAACCAGTGACATCATCATCCAGGCCCCCCGACTGGTAGACGCCGGACCTCACTACAAACTAGACGTACATATACAGAAACATGCTCTCTTCTGGATCACCGTGCCTTGTATCTCAAACGTCGGCAGCTGGTACGTATATTGTCTGTACATGCAGTTACACCCATCGCTTTCTACAGGAAATGGAGGTATATTGATATTTTTCGTCTGCCCGTCTGTTTGTCACACTTTCTTATTTTATCTATCATTTAAGAAATAACATAAAAAGATTGGGTTTTATTTATTTATTTATTATTATTATTAATTTTTTTTTTTTTTTGCATATGGGATACACTAACGGGAAAATGAATCTGAGCATAACAAAAACAAGCGCAACATCGATATATCATGGTGTTTATTTGTAAAATGTAAACAACCGATAATGGCGACACGTTTAAATAGGGTAGATCTAGACTTATTTGCAGACTTTTTACGATCTCACCAAGACCGATGAAGGGCTTCAAAAGGCCTATGCTAAACGCTTACGGCCATTGACCAGTGAGGGTTCTTTGGCGTGCCACGCCTACTGGCACAGTACATCCGTTTTTAATCCATTTTAAGGTCATCCCCGAGGACCCGTGACATTCACACCTGATGCCAGCACCGAGTGTTTGGCGATGACCCGTCACTACCTATTTTAACGACTTAAATCATATAGGTCTGTCGCAGTCGGGATTCCATCCCCGACCTTCCGCATGCAGGGCGAATGCTCTACCTCTAGACCACCGCGGCGGTCACACGATCAATGAACACCTTTTGTTAATTGAATTGTTTGTAACTATAAACACTTGCTATTTCATGTAAGAACAGAAATGGGGATTGATTTGACTCTATTCGTAAAGAAAATAACTTATGTTTCAATGAAATATATCGTTTTGTCAAGCCACGACTCGACGAAATTAACGTCTTCGAGCAGTTAGGATGTTTCAAGCTGGAATGGCTCAACACATCGTTGCGAGACACTTCAGAGTGCTTGGAAACATCATTCAATCACTTTGGACACGATTTTAACAATTTGATAGCACTGGGATGGTCTTTGCTTGACGTCACGTCGACAGGACAACCACCTTAAAGTAATGCACCTGAGAAATCGTTTTCATACAGGAAGATTAACCACTCGTAATATTCCTTTGGTCATTTTTACAAATTGAAAAAATCTCACGACTAAGATAAAAACTTTGTCTCTGCCTTGTACTTAACTGTTTTCAGCTGTGCCCTATGGAGCGCCAAATTAACATAAACTCAAATAATTGAAGATATCTTCAATTATTTGAAGATATCATCAATTCAATTATTGCTCTCTTTAATTGAATGAATGCGCGCATTAAATCAATTATTGCTCTCATCAAATGAATTAATGCACGCTTCAATTCAATTATTGCTCTCATCAATTGAATTAATGCGCGCATCAATTGAATTAATGCGAGCAATAATTGATTTGATGCGCGCATTAATTCAATTATTGCTCTCTTCAATTCAATTGATGCGCGCATTAATCCAATTAATGAGAGCAATAATAGATTTGATGCGCGCATTAATTCAATTATTGCTCTCTTCAATTCATTTGATGAGAGCATCAATTTAGTAGAAATATTGCTCGCAATAATTAATTTAGAGCTCGGTTTAAATAATTTGATGATCTCTTCAATTCAATTGAAGATATCTTTAAATCATTTACAATGCTTTTGTATAAGGAATTAATGCGCGCATCAATTCTTTTAAAGAGAGCAACAATTCAATTAAAGATATCATTAATTCAATTGTGGATATGTTGAATTGAAGATATCTTTAAATATATAGTTGCTCTCTCTAAAAGAATTATTGCTCTCTTCAAATGAATTAAAGATATCATTAATTCAATTGAAGAGAGCAATAATTGAATTAATGCGCGCATTAAATCAATTATTGATATCATCAAATGAATTAATGCGCGCATCAATTCAATTATTGCTCTCATCAATTGATTTAATGCGCGCATTATATCAATTATTGCTCTCTTCAATTGAATTGTAGCGCGCATCAATTCAATTGTTGATATCATTAATTCATTTGAAGAGATCATTAATTCAATTGAAGCGCGCATCAATTCAGTTGAAGAATTAATGCTATCATCAATTCAATTAATGCGCGCAGTAATTCAGAATTGAAGATATCATTAATTATTTGAAGAGATCTTTAATTCAATTGTTGCGCGCATCAAATGAATTGATGATATCTTCAAATAATTGAAGATATCTTCAATTATTTGAGTTTATGTTAATTTGGCGCTCCATAGTGCCCTGAGTAAGAACAGAGTTTCACCATCATCAATATATACTTACTTTTGCTCATTCAGAAATATATGAGCGCAGAATTATAAAAGAATTACAGTGTTTTAAAATTTTCATCTTAATCGTAAGAGATTTTGTGAAAAAGGCTGAACTGTATGTAATTGTTTGGGAGCGCAATATCAGATCAGAACGTCGTGAGAGTGGTACGTCCAATGATGAGTAAACGTCATTGAGACTAGTGTAGTGAATACAGTTCTGAGTAGGAAATCACCGGCAACGTCAGATTTCACTTGGATAGCAGTGACGGCTGTTGCAGGGTGTATTGTACTTTTCTGTAGCGGTACAAGGACGACTTCGGTGACATGGGTTATCCATGTACAGCGGCAAAGAAGTAGCCCCATCTACAGATGTTGGTGTCTTGCCTTTTTCTCCTTTTCTTCCGCTTGTCACCAATCAAGCACGTCTGAGATGAAATGTAAAGACGTTTACGTCGCTTACCAAATCCGCTAATGACCTTGATTGATTTAGGCCAATCTTTAACCAAAAATTAGAATGACATCCCTTAATCATTTTAAACACTTGACGTGTCATCAACGAGGCGCCATTGTCAAACTTGTGTGAATGCATTAGTGGTCTTGAAATTACGTTATTAGATTTGTGAATTTTCATCCGAATGCAAGTGTTGTAAAATCCCGTGGGAGTCCGGGTTAGAATAGGTCCTCAATATCCCTTGCTTATCGTAAGAGGCGACTGAATGGGACCGGCGATCCTTCGGATGAGACCGCAAAAACCAAGGCCCCGTGTCACAGTAGGTGTGGCACGATAGAGTTTATTTTTAAGAATTCCTAAAAAGTTAAATCATTTCCGACAACTCTCTCTCTCTCTCTCTCTCTCTCTCTCTCTCTCTCTCTCTCTCTCTCTGTGTGTGTGTGTGTGTGTGTGTGTGTGTGTGTGTGTGTGTGTGTGTGTGTGTGTGTGTGTGAATAGACCTATTTCCAAAATATAGACCTAATATGCTTTGATGTATATTTTTGGGAATGTCACCACTCGTCATATCCATTTTTCTGTTTTGTACATTGAAAATGATGATTATTGTTAATTTATGGAAAATCATTTCACGATTTTAAATATAGAATATGCTATTTTTTAAATTATAAAATCAATTGATTTGTGACTTTGAATATACTTTGAATTGTTTTGTGTACACCCCAGGGAATATGTAGTTAGAATCTATCAGTCACGGAAATAGTCAGTGCATTGTGACGTCATCATAATTGTTTCGTCACAAACATTTGTCCGTGATTGTATGCAATATATTTCATTGATTTTTTCATTACATTATATATTTACATGTAATACAAGTATTTTATCATTATTTCATATAAATTCTTCAATTTACAGAATATCCGTAAACTTTGTTATCCGTGACTGGGAAGAAAAATCTGTCCGTGATTTGTATGTAATATTTCTCTGATTCCTTCATCACATTATAAATATGTGAAATTTACAGACGGAAGACTATATTTCTTTCATATTACAAGTATTGTATCGTTATTTCATATATATTCCGTAAATTATGGTATCCGTGACTGGAAGAAAAATCTGTCTGTGATTTGATAAATAATACAAACCACGGACTCATTTTGCACGGATAACAATTTTCCGTGAATTAGAAAAAGTGTATTATGTCTACTGACTTGTCATTGATTCTATCTGCTATCATTAGAACGGAATAACATGTTTTTTCCATTTTGTTCTGTAGTTCCTATGACCTTTGCACACTCCTTGGAAACTTTAATCAAACGGGATGTCCTTCACAACTGAGGGCTCAGAATTTACCATGCCAGTGCCCATTCCAACCCGGAACTTACACCCTTAATCCAACTGTATTCAAGATCCCAGATATGACTGGATTGTGGTCTTGGCTAGCGTCGGTGAGTTACAAATCAGAAAAACACTTGATCGACCGGTGGTGAGTGAGTGTCTTAGCAAAACACATCGTTTAATATATATGCACCCTATTTTAAAAAGGCTGATTAACACAGCATCTCACTTTTAACCGGAAATACACCGTTGATGCAGAAAAGGGATACGAAATACTTTTTTATTCTCATAAGCGGTATATGTTGACTATCGTTGGTTCTTGTCCCGCGTTCATTTTATTTTTTAATTTACTAGACTTAAAGGAGCTTTATCTGCAGTTTTGTCCCCCAAAATTGAATTCAATGAAAATTGCTTTATATTGACAACAGCGTTTACTCATTTCAAACACTTTTTAACCTCAAAACAGAAATATAAATGTGTAATTTTAGTTATTCAATAATTATTTTCTTCCAAGACAATAATTCTTTCTTATATTTCTTCACACTAAAAACGGTAATCTATAACGTACATGTCTAGTTTTATTAGGTTTCTCTTGTTTTAGTACAAAATAAATGTTGATTAGTCATTAATACATTTATTCCTATGACATTGAGAGATTTTGAGAGAAATGTGGTTGCCATCAATTTCACAACTAATACCCCTTCAACCTTAAAATTGCAATTACAACGAGACAAACTTTGAAAATTCCAACAACACCTTAAGTCCACAATACACTCTTGTATTCATCTTAGACTTTTCATTCATAATACATGTATGCTACACCTACTTCAATATTCACAAGATAAGCGTACGTTACTTACTTAAAATGAAGTTCTATTATTTTTTTTTATTACAGGGTGACTATAAAGTGGACGCTAAGATTACAGACAAACGCACGGGAGAGGAGGTGGGTTGTTACCACGTGGAGGTGACAGCCACCCAGCCCCCGTGTAGCGGTTTCCTTTGCAGTATCTTTGGTTAGAGTTCATGAAAATAAATATATTCGTCTTACTTCTGGATATTTTTTCTCTATGTAAATACCAAGGGAATGATTCGTGATCGGCGTCTTTTTCTGCCGGTAAATACGCATAGTTTCATGTCTTTTTAGAAACTATTCACCGGTCACATGATCCAGGTTGCGATTTTCTTGTGTCATTTGAAACCTACATTTTCCATAAATCACTTCTGACGGAAAAAATGTTAAATTTATTCGATACAATGATACCATGCATATTTCGTTAAAGCTGTATGACCCGATGTTCATGTATTATTTTTGTACATAATTGCTTTAAAGCAGATTAATTACTTTATAAAGTTATTAACTTTCCCTTAATTACATGCTTGAAAACATCTTCATGTAAAAGAAAACAGTGTGAATATTATTTAGAAAGTAAATATAGTGGCTACATATATAAATCATCCCATAATAGACGTCTATAAATAGACCCACGCGTGTCAGGGGAATCCCAACATGATGTATTAACTCGTACGCAACTGTCTAGTTTTAAGACTGAAAGAGCGTAAAACAACGAATTACTAAGAGGTATTTGATATTTTTATTTATATTAAACTTATGGTACGGTACTGTTATAACAAAATACACAGCTTTACACAGATAAGACCATCGATGATCTGAAAGTTTGAACTGATCACGTGACTGTCACTTGAAATGGCAGAGTGACGCGGTTATTTGTAAACATCGATTTAAAATCAAATTATTTGGGTTAAAACAGGTGAAATAATTTATGATATGTCGTACAGTCTCATAACTACATACGTGCAATGATTTAATTGCGATTTTACGAGATGGAAAAAAATATTGTAATTCGGACCATACAGCTTTAATTATTCAAACAGTAGCAAATATTCCAACGTTACATGTAAAGTGTAAATGATTGCTCTGTGGAGGGGGAGGGGAGGGGGCAATAAATCTGCTACTGCCCTCGCAGCTTGAAAATCCAAAGGAAATACACTTACTATAAATATAAAAAATCATTATGATGCATGGCTTCATACAAAATACATTATTCCACTAATCATATACTCTTTTTTTAAAACAAAAGCCAAACTTCTACAGAATGTACACATTGTCGGTTTCTCGGTACTGACCTTGTAGTTTGAATTCTGCGGGTGTATTTGGGATTTTAATACGAATACACCTGATTATATGTGTAACCTATGGCTAACCTTGAACAGGATCTTTCACCAATAATCAGGTAGCGGGTATTGCACTGAATATGAGACTACAATTCCGTAAACAACACCAAACCAGTGAACACACACACACATGTTTACGAACCCGGGAACCAACCAGAGAGATGTTATTCAATAATATTAAAAAAAAAATAGATTTTGAAATGGTTTAAAATGAGACATTGGTGCTTTTTTATCCTGTACGATGCATACCCCTCCAAAATTATCAAATGCACTATGCCCAAACAAACATTCTACACAATGAAAAGACTGTGAACACAAACATACCATTAATATGTCTTCAGACTAATTTTACATAAGGGGACATAACATTTGTAAAGGACTGGTAAACAGAGGTAAAAGTTGTCTGTATCAACAGTGTTTTTCAACAATGACCAGTGCAAAGCAAACTTCGATTCAGTCTGTAATAACATGAGGGAGAACAGCGCTGGACTGACAGAAGAATTGACAGACGTCGTTATCATCCGGGTACCAAGTGGGCGCCATTTGTAGCCAGGATGAAGACAAACATAATTCGGATTCCAGCTTTATATCACTTATGAATTCATATGATAAAAAACTGTAAATTCAATCATAACCACGTATAAAACGTATATAAATACAACAAATTGCGAAATGCTGGCGTCTTGCCTTGTCAGGTGATAGGCTGCATAGTGTCTGGGTGGAAATTGTGCAGCGGGAAAATGTTACTAGTCACATGTCTGTCATTTGATTGGCCAATGTCTCATTCCAACGCCACACACACACAAACAACACACACACACACACATTATATTACAGCATGGTAACAATCCCTTATCATCACCCCCCCCCCCCCCCCAAAGGGCAACCTACGATAGTGCCAGAATTACTGCACCATCGGCCTTATTAGTCACCCAAGCAAGATTGTGCTGAAGATACCTATGAATAGGTTGAAGCCAGAAGCAGGCAATGGTTTTTTAGGGTCTGTAGGGGACCGAAATAAGGCCTCATTACCAATGTTAAACAGCAGGTATTTTTCCTAATTTTGCTTTGAAATCCCCAAACAATGAAAACAAATCAAGCAGGGTAGCCCAGTTGTTCAAAACTCTTCTTCACAGGCCCACAGATTACAATTTTTGCTTCAAAATTGTTAAGTAAACCTAATTTTTTGGCCTCTGTTTATTTGACTGAGGTAAGCTGTCACCAAATTGAAAGTCAGAAGGAGTTCAGTTATACCTTAATGCACTCTGGATTAGTTTTCTCCCTACTTCTTTGTACGAAACATTTTACCAATTTGAAGCAAATGTAGCTATTTTTCCCCAATTGGAAAGGCCCAGGCCCTTGAAATCAAGACCCTAAAAAAACCTGGCAGAGAAGAGCATTGCTGAGGAACAAGCATGCTTTAGAATTAGCCCAGCACAACAGAGCAAATCTTCAACCTCAGGATACTGTGCCAAATGTACCTCCAGCACCAACAAGACCTCTACCACTTCTTTGTTAGATTTAAGAAGGCGTTCGACAGAAAATTGCATGCAGCGTCATGGGTCACCATGAGGCTGTACAACACCAATGCTGACCTGATCAAAGTCATTGAACATCTCTATAACACGGCAACCCGCACACAACAGCATTGGGGCCTGGTTCAGTACCACAGTAGGAGTGAGGCAAGGATGCATGCTTTCCCCTACCTTATTCAACATCTTTTTGGAGAGGATCATGGCTGACGCAGTAGAAGGTCACAGTGGAACTATCAGCATTGGCGGCAGAACAAACACCAATTTGTATTTTGTCGATGACATAGACGACCTTGCAGTGGGAGAAGAACTTGTAAACCTTCTAAAACTCTTGGATAAAACATCTACAGTCAATGGGATTCAGATCAGCGCAGAAAAGACCAAACTGATGAAAAACAACACCAAAGGCATCAGCACTGACATCAAAGTGAGCGGTGAGAGGCTGGCCACTGTCAACAACTTCAAATATCTCGGAGCCATTGTCAGCGACGAAGGGTTCAAACCTGAGATACTCGCCAGACTACCCCAAACCACTACAGCGCTCACCAAACTCAGGACTACCTGGAATGATAGGAACATTACGGTCAGCCCAGAGATCAGACTGATGCGCTCCTTCGTCATATCCACATTCCTGTACGCTTGTGAATCACGGACCCAAAGAACAGACACTGAAAGAAAGATGCAGGCCTTTGAGATGAGATGCTTTCGTAGACTTCAGATCACATCACAAACGAAGAAATCAGGAACAGGATCAGACAAACTAACAGGTCCTTTAAAGACCTCTTGTCCATAGTAAAAAAAAAAAAAAAGGAAACTGAAGTTGTACGGGCAGGTCTCGCGATTATCAGGACTTGCAAAGACGATCCTACAAGGCACAGTGCAGGGAGGGAGAAGACGAGGAAGGCAGAGGAAGAGATGGGAGGACAGCATCATAGAATGGACAGGCCTAAAACTGAGCAAGTCCCTCAGAATAGCAGACATCAGACGGGGGATAGTTGGGAAGTCTTCGATGGCGTCCCCACGGTCGCCCTGACAACGGGAGAGGTGAAGGTTATATAAGTATCAGCCAATAATGTCATTAAATCACATTTTCTATTTTCCTCCATCTTTGCAGCTTTGGCATATTGATGATATACCTTTATACACAGAAACATATCTGCTTTAAGATCTCCTCAGGTCTTCCCACCCTCCACAAGAGAAAAAGTTCCTCTCCCCGAACGCTGTTTTCCTGATGATGTCAAAATGATGAAATTTTATACGGTAATTATTGATATGAGTGTTGTTTATGGAATATCGGATCCAACCTTTGATGTTGCCTGTTGAGCATTACAGTCAGAATTAGCATATTAGTCCGACTGCGTTGTTCATCGGACACTCATAAATATATTTTAAATTATACAGTGATTCATATCTACTGACAGCTATTTTATTAAAAACTTTTTGTGATCATGATTGGACTTTCATTAAAATCACACCATAGAAAAGTACTTGGTTTAAAAAACTCGGCCACGAATTATTCAGGGGGGGGGGGGGGGGGGTCCTCCTTCACTTCATGGATTCAATTCATCGGTTGAATCCTACATTCTTACCATTAGACACTATTATAAAAAAAAAAAAAAAAAAAAAAAAAAAAAAAAAAGAAGAAAAAAAAAGAAAGTGCAATATACATTATTACGTTTTACTCGGATGTGAAAATAACTAAGATAACGGAAAATTAATGTTGTCAAAAAGTGCCTCGGGTCCCCACCTGATCTTGTGTGCCTTGTTGGTATGACTCGCGATTCATTACACCTGATTCTAAATCATTCAATAATATACATGTAGCGCCGTTGGGCTATATAAAACAAATTACTCTAAGGCGCTTTATACAAAGGTAAAATGAATGCAACAATAAAACACAATTAAATGACAGTATGACATACTTGATCTTATATATCTGTAAGTTTATCAAAATAATTAAAACACAATACTAGTAATTAAGATCGATAGCTAAAACTTTGTAAACAGTCGCTGTTTATAGAATGCTATGACCTTTAATATTATCAAATACATATTGAATAAATATGTGTGTCTCTGTTATTTTATCAATATTAGAATCATCAATGTGTACGCGACAATTATCTATTCAACTAGGGGATTTTTACGGTA
Source organism: Ostrea edulis (assembly GCF_947568905.1). NCBI lineage: Eukaryota > Metazoa > Mollusca > Bivalvia > Ostreida > Ostreidae > Ostrea > Ostrea edulis. The sequence goes on along the minus strand of NC_079166.1, from coordinate 68,383,631 downwards.
GTTTGTTAACGTATAAAGTATTTTTAAGTAATTAGCCAAAATATTCAGCCATTTCGGATGCCAAATCTGGAGTTTTTATCCATATATGACAATAAGCCTTGTGAATGTGTGGCGAAAGGGATGGGGACTCTAAATTTGCCTCCCCCCTCAAGACTAATCTAGTAGATGAACAAACCGTAACATATCCGTATTCAATCTTTTTTAACTTTCGTGACTGCATTCACATTCCGTAATCCGCACCGAATGTATCACATCAAGATATTTTGCATATTTTGACTTCGCAGTCATTAGGTCTATAATATTATAATTCTGGTCTTTTTTCTTCATGTTGTTTCCTTACCATTATTTCTAGAAAGAAAGAAAAAAAGAACTGTTTATTGACTTCGCGCGAAGTTTAAATTTCAAAATGGCGACTACAGCGAAAACATGACAACAATCATTTCTATCATAATGCAGTTTTTAATGCCGTTAAGTTATGATTTGTTTTCAGTTTTAACGAGGAATTTTGTGTATTTAGTGATAAGATTTATTTCAATTCAGTTTAAAATTTGACAGAAGAAAATTTCCAGCACAGTAAGTATACGAACAAGTCTGTGCAGATGTAAACAAAAAGACGAAAAAGAAATTGAAAACTTGAATGTGATAGTCATGGACGAATCACCATGCACTTATATATCAAAGTGATATGAAAAGGAAATTGTATGAAATTTAATTAAGAATACTTAATTGATTGTTCGCTAGCACTACTATTGCATGTCAGTTCCCAGATTTAAGTGTGTGAGGCATCCGGAAGGGGGGGGGGGGTAAAACTCGATTGTTGATAAATAGAAGTGTGATTGATAAAAATTATATGTACAGCAACCCATTTGATGCTCATACTTGTGAAGCAATAAACTTGGGCTTTTGACTTTTCAGAATCAAAATGGAAAATATGGAGAAGGCGTCGATCATCAAAACTGTCATCATGTCAGCTAATCAGTATATGTTCAACAAGAACAACTCCAACATGATCTTATTCCAGCATCAACTAGATGTATGTCCATTGTTTTTCTACTGTAATGTCGAATCACTAACATCTGTGATGAGCAGTGCCAAGTACAGTTGTACTAAATTAAAGTGCTGACTTTCAGTATTCTCAGTTGGGACTAAAGATTTATTTCGTGTATATATTATTACTACAGTAACTTGATTCCAAAAGTTGGATCATGTGGAGTCCACAGGCATGGATCATCAGATCAATCGAGATGCTTCAAGTTTGATCTGATGATCCTCGACTGTCAACGAGACATGATCGATCTAAATCTTCGGATCAAGTTACTGTAGTAAGGATAAATTTATTGGATACCCCCTTATGCATCTCTTAATCCACATTAATAGGATAATAAATGTATTCCAAAGCTTTTTATTTGTCTATAGATGCCACATTCCCATTGTCAACTAATTCTGAGATTCCCTTCTTTGTTTTCCTCTTTGAGTTTATTTATATTTCCAGAAGATTTTAGGGTTTGACTTTGCTATTTTCTTTTCTCTTTTTTTCCCGTTCCTATTCATCAAGATATTTAAACATAGTTTGTTGGGAATTTTCTTTTGAATTATGTTCCATCATTTTCCTGGTTTTCTAAAACCCTTTTAAGGTGATTGTCACATTTGTCTTTAAGGGTAGAGAAGATTTTACCTACCTTAACACACAGGGTTTTGATAAAGAGTTTTGCACAGGGTTAACAAAGTTAGCATTGCCCCTAAATATTTACTGTGATGTCACATTCAGCAGCGCCAAACTGGTTTCCTGTTGATTAGTAAGCTATTCTGACATGTCAATCAATAGGGCACCATTTAAAGTTAGTAGGATGCTTTTCATTTAAATAGGAGTCTCAGATTTCATCCAATCAATGTAAAGATGAATATATTCAGTTTTAATTATATATATATAATATGCCTATACAAAAAAGCAGCCCAGCTACTCTTACTTATGTAGTTTATAGCAGTTAATTTGATTAAAGAAAAGCAGAGGGGGGGGGGGGGGAATTAAAACAAGAAATCATATGGTTTGTTAGTTCATGGGAATATATTCATGTGTATTTTTAAAACAGGTTCTATTAGGAATTACATCTCGAGGATCAGACTTGAAGTTTTTCCATCCACGAAACCTCCTGCCAACAGAATGTTTGACTGTGCTCATTGATATCATGAGAGAGACCAATGAAATGAAGCCCTCACTGATGATTAAGTGCCTACAGCTTCTACGGAACCTTGGTACTGTCATCTGTTTTCTTTTTTAATGACATCATTCATGTTATAAAATATTTCACTACAGTTCCGATACCAGTGATTTTTGTCAGGGTCCTTTAGGATCAAAATAAAACCCCCATTCTAGATTGAAAACACCACATCATGCTTTTTACCAAAGTGCAAGCAATTTCCAAAACAGGGATCGACACTAACGATTGCCCGAGGCAAGTGAAAACCCAGTTCGGACAAGTGTAACTCGATACACACTTGCCCGATGGGGCAAGTGATTATTTAAGTAGGAATAATTAGGAAGTGTGATTTTTATAATAATTGTGTTAGGCTTGATGCATATCAAATATTTGAAAATAAAGTCCAACTCCGTATTACTGAATCATCAGTTCATTTTTTAATGCTACAACTACTAGCGAAGATCGTACTATATCTTATCCTATCAGTAAGTCCTTCCAAATATCATAAACTATCCAGCGTTCGACTTATCTTAGTCATGTTTGTGAGAAAATGGCGGCTTTACAAGTATATTAGTGAGGTAAACGCTCAGAAAAAAGACGATAAATGAAAAGGCAATGTTTAAAATAAAAATAAATCCGAATTAAAAAGAAAACGTAAGATTCAGGCAGTGTGACAATCCTTATTTTAAGGTTTTATCGACAGCAATGAGATATGTACCATGTGTCAGAAATTCATGCAGCGCTACACCGGCTATCGCCGGTACTTAAATTTGTAATTTCTTACCGGTAATGAAATTTACAGATTTTACAGCATCCATGAATAGTTTATTGAGTCATTGAATAAAAATTGATTTGTAATACTTTTGAAACTTTTTTTTTAAAAATTGAAATAATACATTGAGCATTTGAATTAAATACAAGTATCAAAATCTGTCTCATGTTACGTCCCTTGTTCCGTTATTTTGCGGTGAAATGATCTATTTTCCTACAATGACCATTGTAATTTTCTTATTTATAACTCTCAATGACAGTGACATTTTCTATCAATTTCATTCAGCTACAATAATTTAACTTGTATGGCATAATTAATTCACAGACCGTATAACCTCTTACACTAAGGAAAAAAAGGGGAAACCTGAAACAGGGAAAACTATTCTAAAGAAGTGAAAAGTTAGCTATTCACCGATTGACACAGAGAGAGAGCTAATTAGAATTACTGGTTGATAGATGTATTAGAGTCTAAAAATTTTCGGACAACTAAGTTTTTTATTCGGACAAGTGAAAGTTCAAATTTACTTGCCCAAAGGGCAAGTGAGATAAAAGGTTAATGTCTATCCCTGCAAAAGTATGTCTATCCCTGCAAAAGTATAAAGCTGTATATTGATAAAGATAATTTTTATTTAACTTCAAATTTTAGGATTATTTAGTTGAATTTATGGAATTGAATTTTAATGACATGATTAAACTTTTGCTCATTGCCACAATCCGAGGAGGAAAATATTAATTGAAATATGAATAAAATGAAAGTATATCAGTCAATATTGTGAGATCTCGTTGTAGAGAATCTTTTTTCCTACCTAGATAAAATGGCAATTTGAATTCCCATTTTAGAAAGGCTTAAGCCCTAAGTGTTTGATGTTAAAAAAATCACTGGATATGTGACTAGCCCTATGTAACTTTGTAAGAGTTCTGGTACGTAATCTGAATGATGTTAAGATATCCCTCACATGTGAAACTGTACAAGGTTTAATCTAAATGAGGACCCAAAGTCTTATTGAATATGAAGGGCTTTTTGTTAGTGTGTTTATTTCATAAGAATGTTAAAGGTTTTTTATAATCAAATGTTAGAGTAAAGAAAATTGTATATATACATCATAAGTTAATACTGCACATTCTTTTAGTGTATGAAATATTGTGAGTTGTTTTCCAGCTGTTGACAAATATATCCGAGAAGCTTTACACGAGTCCTTTAACCTGACTCCGGTCCTGGTAGATATAATTAAACATACATGTAATTCAGCTGTCAATCCTTTATGTATGGAGGTAAGTGTATTTAGTTTAATATTGTATTTGATGAAGTTTGGTTTCTGATTTTTTAAAAACAAGTACTTCATGAATATGGGAGACTTTTGACCAAATGTAAAGGGAGGTAAAAGTTGACACCTCTTGTGACCCATATTGCTTTATTTTTACGTTTTGTTAGTTAACGTTGACGATCGTTACCTTTCTATTTTTGTTCTAGTCCCTCCATTTATTACAAAGAATAATATATGGGCATAAAATGGTACTTCAGGAGTCGTATGTACAAGACCTGTTGGATTTCATCATTCCACACATGTAAGATTTGTAAACTATATCTGTAGGTGAAAGTGAAAACAGGTAGAGTGTGTTCACCATTCTGAATTTTGATTTCAGTGATGTGCTGACCTTGATATGTTTTTTTTTCTTTGCAGAACAGACCCTGCCCAGGATTGTACTCAGGTGTGTCTGGGACTGCTAGTCAATCTCTGTAAAGAGAACTTCGCTATTCAGACCTATCTCAAAAACATGGTGAGTTTGTTCAGTCCCCTGTGATCTGCTCCATCATTGATTGATTTTGATAGTTTAGAATCTGACATACAGCAGCACATTAATGGGATTGTTATTGTGTATATTTAGTATCTACCTGTATATTGTATAATTTACAGTATAATTATAAAATGATGTTTCTAGGGATTTATCAAGGTTCTTTGTACTACATGTAAAGCTTACCTTTCCATTTTTACAAAAAAAAATTAATATTTCCCCTTTCACAGGTAAACATTTCCCATTAAATTAAGGGGTCATCCATAATTGTCAACCATTTTCCAAAGTGTGCAAAAAGCACACTTTTTGAGACCTCCACCCCTCCCCACCCCCACCCCCACCCCCCTCAAAAAGTGTACATCAACCATTTTCAAATTCCCAACAAGAAGATCGACAATCAAGTTTATGAGCAATTTAGTTCAAATAATGAGTTCTTTAATATTGGTACCCCTATTTCTTGTTATATATGAATGATATAATGTTTTATAAATTTGCAAATCCTGTGTACATAATAGATTTTTGTTTTTATAGAAAAAAATGAAGATGTCTCTGTTTTATCTTGTCGTCTTTTCACAATAAAATAAAACCGAATTCCACGGATACGAAATAAATCCGGAAGAGAAAAAAGAGCGTACGGTAAAATTGTCGATTTTTTTACCCCCCTCCCCCCGAGCGTGCTTTCTGCACACTTTGGGAAATGGTTGACAATTATGAATGACCCCTAACATGTTTAATAGTAGAAAATCACACACAAACACACACATAGTCCCTGAAATGTTCTACTTTCCCACTTGAACGGTGAAAGAATGGTAAATGCAAGTTGAACAAACACAGAGTCAACGATGAATGCAAGATGAACAATTTATTCGGAATATCTCGGATGTTTTCCTTACATTGTTTGTATCTCATAATTAGATAAGAAAAGAAATATTTGTATTTAAGGAATGAATTAATTTTGTTGTTCCCAATATTACCAGACTACATTAAAAGCTTTTTAGTGAACATTTCCCAGAAGTAAATAATGGTTATCATGGGTAAACCTACACATACTTTTTTTTTTGCAAATTTTAGCCAAAATTCTCTTAATATTCAGTACATCGTTACACAGTCAAAATTAAAACTGTCTTGTAGCAAACATACATGTATCAATGTTTCACTTAAAATTTATTATCTTCCTAGGCACCTGATCACTACCTCTGGTATATCCAGGGGTCCGTGTTTGCCCAGCTCTCTATTTTGTATTGCTTTATATAGGAGTTATGAGATTGATCACTGTTCATTATCTTTGCCTTTCATTATATTTGCCTTTCATTGATACATTTAGCTTCCAATTTGAACCACAATTACCTGTTTGAGGATTAAACCAATAGAATTTCAAATGTGAAGCAGTTTTAGTAGTGAGGAAAGGTGTTCTTTTTTGTTGTTTACATAAATATGCCTATATACATGTACATGTATGTTACATTTTAAAATTATTAATTGATTCATTTTGATATTTGTTTTCCAGTTGGCAGTTCTAGTTTGATACATATGATACATAAATGTACACCTGATTTCAGGAGAATTCCAAACAGTTGAAGAGGACCCTATTGAAACATATATCTGGATCTGACGGAAATCTGGACTGTATCATCTATTCCATCTCTGTTGTCACCAGTGTGTGGCTCCACGACCAGGAGTATGATATGGTGTGTACCTACATGCAGTGTTTGTCATATTACAACCTTATTCAGGCAGTTTCACTTTCACTTCTACAAAAATTTATTTCAACTTTATAAAAATAGCATCTTGATAAGGCCAATTCAACTTAATTAGTAGATTATCATCCAGGGTCAGCAAAAAGTATGGGGCGGGTGGGAGGATTTTATTTTTTAATTTTTATTTTCTGAGAAAAATATTAAAGACAAACGAGTTTTTTCCCCCAACAAATCCGCATCATTTAATGGCAGATGGATATCAATCTGTGCTATTTTCATACACTAATTCCAGGTTAAGCTTTGATTTAAGGATATAACAGAAATATACCTAACTTCTTCAAGATTTACGTCTGTAAAAACGCGAGAAATTAAGAAAACCATATAAATCTATTTTCTTCACGTGACTTTTCACTTTCCTATACCGGAAATGTAAACAAGAAGTGTAAATACTGGAGTCGGACATGAAAATATTTCGGAAATCGCAAGTTTCGCAAAATAAAAAAAATTCGGGGCGGGCCAATTTTTGAGGGGCGGGCGGGGATGATAATCTATCAATTAAGTTGAACTGGCCTAACAGTGATTTTTCTAAGGCCCAATTTGGGTCTGAATTTTGGCCCTTTCCCCTCCTAAAAATTGTCAATTTTTTCCCAATTTAGCTTGCATTTTTTCCAATAATAAAATATTGAAAGGAAAACCTATTTGAAAAAATTAAACATTCGATGTGAATTATATATATAAGACTTAACATGCTTAACAAAGGGTTATGGGAATGATGATAGTTGAAAATTTTAGAAGGTTAAAAAAAATTAGATGTGTAAAATAAAGATGATATAATGTTTGATATGATTTTAAAACTTATTTACGATAAAATTGATTTTTCCCTATTTGACTGAATTGTCGACAATTTTTCCCAATTCGAAAGCCGCAGGACCCTTGTAAAAAATGTAAAAAAAAAAAAAAAAAAAAAAAAAAAAAAAAATCACTGGATGAGGAAAATATTGGACAGTAACAGGATTTTTTCATCATTTAGTTGAGTATTTTTAGTACTTTGTACAATGTCAATTTTATGTTGTGCATGCCATGTTGCATAATAGATTTGAAACATTATGTGAAAATGTCGCAAAACAAAGCTATAGTGACAAAAATCAAGTTTATAATATTTATATGTGTGATTTTTCAAACATGGAAGATTTCAACATTGTCAGAAAAAATCCAAATATCCTAAAGTCAATGATTTTTAAAAAAAAAATCAATAGAGCATAAGATAGTTTTTAGCTCACCTGAGTTGAAAGCTCAAGTGAGCTTTTCTGATCGCCTGTTGACCGTCGTCTGTAAACTTTTTACATTTTCGACTTCTTCTCCAGAACCACTGGGTCAATTTCAACCAAACTTGGCCAAAAGCATCCTTGGGTGAAGGGGTTTCAAGTTTGTTCAAATGAAGGGTCATGCCCCCTTCAAAGGGGATATAATCACAAAAATAGGTTGGGGTCATTTAAAAATCTTCTTCTCAAGAACCACTGGGCCAGAAGAGCTGAAATTTACATGAAAGCTTCTACTGACATAGTGCAGATTCAAGTTTGTTTTGGTGTAAAAAATCCCACTGTCAGACATGTACAATGCATTCACAAGCACTAGTGATGAAACGATTGTCATCGACAATCGATTGTCGATCGTTTTTGGCTCTTCGATTCCGATTATCAATTTTATTTTTCATAATCGATTGTCGCCCGTACACTAGTTGATAACTAATCCGAGATTCATCTGACTGTTAACCCCGATTTCATATCGTGATACGTGCGGGGCCGAGTCAGAGTGGACTCTATTGAAAGTGGGAATTCAGCGACACCAGCTATTGTCGCTGCTTTGCCTACCTTTTACAGCTTTATTTTGCGGGTTTACTTTCCAAGACGCGAGGATTCAGTTATCGAATGATTATTCTACAAGTTAAGCATGACTAATACGATGCTATAGCCATGTAAAAAGCTCTAACACTGACAAATGAAGCATCACTTTGACTTGGGGTGCCGACTTGCCATTTGATTTCTTTACGCATGACGTCAGCACACAAATACACAAAATTCCAATCAGCGTCAAAGTAGTCTGACATGATACTCAATAATTGAATCCTATCTAGATTTGCGAAATAAAGTTGTAAAAAGTAGGCAAAGCAGCTACAATAGCTGAATTCCAAATTTTCAATATGGAGTCCGCTCTGAATCTTGCACGCACATGTCTCGATATAAAAGTCAGAGAAATGTCGGGATTAATTAATAACTTTATATATATATATACAGTATAATCTGTCTAAACCGGCTATGTGTGGTTCCAAAGAAATTGGCCGGTTTGCACAGAGTCCGGAGTGCAGAATGTTGACAATAATGAGAGTTGCTTCCCTTGTATTCACTATCTATGCATACGTGTGTAATGATTGCTAACGTTTTAATATATCACAAAAGAATTCAAAATGTAAAAATAGAAATGTCAGTGTTTTATTGTCGTGCTCATTTGAAAAAGTTTCAATTTTTATTAAACAGTTTAAAATCTGGGAATTATTCGCGCAATTTTCTGTTGGTAAATTGTCAATTTCGTCTACACCATCGCCGTTATCAAGTGCTACATTATGTACGTTCGTCAAGTTTGTGTTGTGTTCGTTTAAAATTTGTCTTTCCCAGCTTTCATTGTAAATGTATCGCTTTCAACTGTCTCAATTTGTGAAACGGAAACTAATGCAATGCCGAGTGATCGACCGGACATGGCGAGTTGTGCTAACTAACTGCATATCATCACTGTCTGACTCGCCATAGAGCTCCGAGAAGTCCACGAGGGGAAACCCTGCTTTTGGAAAACATAACGGGATTGTTGCCGATTTTGTTTCATTCCAAGACTGTATCGAATTCATCGATTAATTGAACTTTGTCTTTAATGTCAGTTCTCGTCTCTGTCGTTAGGGGGAGCACCATTACCTCGTGCGTAGTGCTGTCATAATTGAAAAGTGCACCCCCTAAAAATCAGGTTTTATTTTAAACTGATCGCGATTCCTCGCCAGTTGCACTCTTTTACTTACCTGTGGCTTCCCTTGAGACACCCTTTGTGTACACCGCGTGTGATCGACCGAATACCGACAGGTTGGTCATCGTGGGGTGGCTGGTTTAAATGCGATAATTAGAGCTAATTACGAGCAGTTGGGACCTTGTGTACACCGAATGCAATTGACCGCAACAATTAGGGTGGTGTATCATCGAGGGGCCGGTTTACACAGGATAATTAAAGTTAATTGATAGCAGTTGGGACTGTGTAAGCCGGCCGATATACAGAATACGCAGTATCCGGAGTACAGGGAATTATTAATGAAGGATTTGTTAAAGAAATGTTAGGGACTATATTTTGTGGCCGGAATTGACAGAGCGCCGGAGTACTCAGAGGCCGGTTTGGACAAATTATACTGTATATATATATATATGTATGTATGTATGTATGTATGTATGTATGTATATCCTAACCCAGGGACACCCAAGTCAGACGTCTGGATTATTCCCCCCTTAAAAGTAAAGCAAATCTTGATTTGTGGCTAGAGAAAACACATTTCATTCCTCGTTAGACCTAATAGGCTAATATAATATAACATGTATGTTCAATACATGTATAATGTTGCACATATATCCGAGCATGAAACTAAAGAGAAATAACCCCAAAATGTAAATACCGATTATATCGATCATTGATCGATACAGTTCTTCTGATTATGATCGATTATCGATTATGATTTTTTTTCGATTATTCAACACTAACAAGCACAGCTTTTAAATATC
>NC_079166.1:68350862-68368362 GCF_947568905.1 Ostrea edulis | reverse complement strand
ATCTGACGAGGCAAGTCATGCAAAATATAAATGATTGACAATATGCATGATAGTGGGAAAATCCTTTTGTATATTTGCAGTGTTGTCGGGGGAAGATGATATCAGGAAGAAAATGGTTGTTTTATTTAATCCAACAGTTTACAGTCAGCTGCTGGATTTCCAGCTGACCAATAACAGGGTCACTCTTCATGTTATGAAGATGTCAACGAGTTGTGAAGATTGGAGGTATGTGTGTGCAGAGGTTAGGGGTGAAAAAGTTAATCATGTTGTCAAAATGACAGTACCAGAATACACTAAAGGATTGTTTAGACAGCAGTGAAATGTTTTTACAGAGTCTGAACAATATAAGAATGGTTTACAATTACAGTGTATTGTTAGAAATGTAGACACACTCAAATTCATATTTACATTTATTTACACAAGTTCAATAAAAGAAATGACTTTGTTAAGTATTGAATTGAAGTTTAGCATACGGATACAAAGACTTGCAACAAAACATTGCTGCAGGGACAGGAGAAACATAGGGATGTTATGTGTATATCTGCAGGTGACTGGTTGGGATAATCTCCACCAATACACAATGTCTTTATACTAATTCTACGCATCTGGATTGAATTCAGATTTTAACCAATGAAATTAAAGATAACAAAATGTTTCTGGATAAGCTTAAATGGGAAGGAGAAATAGTGATAGCTTGGTGTTGTGCTAGGGCTTTCATATTTCACATGAGTATTCCTTGTGACACGATCTTTCTTTTTGTGCTAGAATTACTTACCTGCTATACAACAATGGTTTCGATGTTTCACAAACACATTTTGCTTGTATTTATACTGTTACTATTTACTATGGAATTTCAGTGAAGAGGGAGTACATATTGTGATATTTTGCATGGAGCTGATGTCTAAACTGAAGAAGTACATGCCGAATGTGGATGGCTTGTTCTGTTCCCTGTTACAGGTACTAACATTTGTTGATATGCTACATGTATTTCAATGATGGAGAGATATTAACAATGATTATTTACAGCTTTTGTTTTTAAAACACATATATATGTTTTTGCCTTCTATATGATAAATCTAGAAGTTAAAACATGTTTCCCGCAGCTAGTTATTTTTCATCTCAACAAACAAGTAATTATTGTAGTTGTAAAACTGTCATTTATTAATGACAAGAAGATATCAAGATAAACAATTAGGGAGATCCTACTTTCTTATCAAATTGTACATAGACTTGGTTTAGGATCTCCCAAAGTTACATGTTAAGATATAGTGTGAAAATTATAATCACTATGATGAAAAATAAGGTGGCAACAAACAATAGGCCACCAAAATCCAACAAACATTGGATTTTCTGCCACCCAAGGGAAACAACATATAAACCTGCCAGAGGAAAGAAAATCCTCTCTAATATCAGAATCTTGAGAAAAGGGAATTCAATAATACATAACACCACATAATACTTATACAATTTCAAATAGCCAGCAAAACCCCTGATTCTATGACCTGGATTATACAGTACCCGCAACGTTATTCTTGACATGATAAACGGTAGAACACGATACGCGCACGATAGGATAGGATACACGCACGATACGATAGGATACACAATAAACCTGATAAACGCAAAACCTGATAAACGATCTTCACGATAGACCTGATAAAAGCAAAACATGATAAACGATCTTCACGATAAACGGAAAACCTGATAGAAATGTTGTAAATTTAGAAATAATTTAGACAGAACGAAAGTTTGATACGTACAACATAATTACATTATGTTGATAATAATATTGAAGGATTTCAATACTCAATATATACCTAAAGTTTATAATTTATTTATCCACGGTTGTACAGTACGTTTATTTTATTTTATTTTATTTTTTAAAATTCTATTTATGTTTTTTTTTTTTAACGTCATTACAGCTAAAATCCGGAAGCTAAACTATATACGGTATTGAATTCATTATTTGATATCTATATGAATTTTCTCAGCCAATGATTCTAAAACGTATATTGTCACCTTGAATGTTTAATATATGAATCATACAGGGAGTGATTGATTTTTATCTTGCTTAACGTCTCGCTCGAGAATATTTCACTCATATGGAGACGTAACCATGACCGGTGAAGAGCTTTTAAATTTAGGCTTATGCTCAGCAATTACGGCCATTGAGCAGTGAGGGTTTTTTAGCGTGCCACCTACCGTGACATGGGGCGTCTGTTTTTAAGGTCATCTCCGAGGACCCGTGGCATTCACACTTGATGCCGAGCGTTTAGCAATTAAACAGGGAATTAACAAAATGTAATATAATGTAGTGATATCATGCTTCAATAGCTCTCTTATTCTAATGTCTATTATCTTGGATATCAAATAAAACCAAGTAATATTTTGTGTGTAGCGAGGAAGGGGGTTATTTTGCATCAAGCTCTGAGTTCACCGCTCATTCAACAACTACAATTATTTTCATAATGACCGCTTTAAATACAATCCACTGCACTACACCATATGCTCATATGTTAGATATTTCTACACTATGAGTGATAATTGATAGTCATAAGTAATTGGAACATATTTATATGAATTGATATTTTGTTAACAAAAAATAAATAAACTATTAAAAACATATACGAAACCCGGCTTGATTTAAAGTCGCAATTTAGAAACGCTTTAAAATGTTTGTGTTTAGCATGTAAAAAATTTAAATAATCATCAAAACCAGAATAAATTTCCAGTATCTACACGTACGACTATTGGTATATGTGTACATGTACAAATAAAAAAAAAAAACAACGATGACAGCTGAATCGTGCCCAATTGAGCAGAATTTTGGGAGATGCAATATACCCTTGCACTCTTTTAAAACTTAATCTTCTAAATATGTGAAATACAATGTTCCTGAGAATGTTTACTGTCAAAACACGGGTGATACACAAAATCAGATAGATAAGAACGCGCACAAGTTCAGTAGTTGGTATATAAGTTGAATACAGATGAACAAAATCGGAAGAAAAAGAACCATTATTAAAATATGTAATAAACAGTGTAATTTACTGATTTTTCCTTTCAGATCGGAACTTCTTATTTCTCTGTTAGTGTTAATTACAAATAATTGTTTCTAGACAAGGAAATGTTTATGAACTCCAGATGAAGGAGCTTTCAGTTTTACTGTCCTCGGTTTGCTCGACAAACCACTGCCTACTTTCCAGACTACTTAGAATGAAATTGTGATAAATTTTCACCCTCTCTGGACAGACATATAGCTCTTTTTCTGCCTTAAAATCGACAGCTTTATGTTCTCTTTCAAATATACTGTCTTTCCTCGATTCCTAAAAATAGCTTCTTTAACAAAACGAATAAAGCTTTCGGAAAGTATCTTACTTTTTCATTAAATTTAATATATGATCCCGATAGTTTCCGAAGCTACACGATAAACGATTTTCACGATAAACGGAAAACCTGATACACGCAAAATACGATACACGATAGACCTGATAAACGCAAAACATGATAGAAAACGGAAAACCTGATACACGATAGGATAGGATACACGCACGATACGATAGGATACACGCACAATACGATAGGATACACGCACGATAGAGCACGATAGGAATGTCAAGAATAACGTTGCGGGTACTGTATCAGTGTAACATTTATCACATACAGGAGTACATGTATACTAGCAGCACAGGTGTAGGAGAAAGTAGCAGACATAAGCTGGCCTATTCATTACTAATAACTTACATATACTAAGAGTCATAGAATGATGGCAGACATAATCTGACCCATCTAATGTTGATATGAAGACGGTCTATGGAGGATGGCAGACGTAATCTGACCCATCTAATGTTGATATGAAGACAGTCAATGGGAGGATGGCAGACATAATCTGACCCATCTAATGTTTATCTGAAGACGGTCTCTGGGAGGATGGCAGACATAATCTGACCCATCGAATGTTGAGTGATCTAGTGACACCTACTGGGAAATATGACAGACATAATCTGTCTCATTAGATTGAAAGAGTAAAAGAACCCGTCCTTATATATCTCTTAACAGCATCGGACTTCCATCGACCCATTCGCTGTATCGCATTTTCAGAAAAACCTAACCTAGCTGCATGTGTTGCCTGCTCCGATTCGGAAACTGTGACCTTTGTACAATTTTGGATTCAGACCAAGGAATGAAATGGCTGCCTCTAATTGTATTGAAACAAATTAATGTGCAACTGGGACCCCGTTAATAAACTGAAAAAGGGGACCACTTGAATGTTTGAATTTACGCAAATAGTGAAAGAGAGCAAAAACTGGACAGAATTCCTTGTCAGGCTGGACCTCTAAGCAAATAGTAATTGATTGGTCAGCTTGCATAGTTTTTGCATGACGTAAAATTAAGCTTACACTGCTTAACTTCCTCTCTTTTGCTTCGAAATGGACGTCTGACCTTTGTATTACTTGAACTATAGCCTGTTTTGACTTGGTAACTAATTCCCCTAGTATGAAAAATCCAAAAAAGGCAGTGAGAAACAATGCTTTCAATAAATCACGGTGAAGAAAATTGGAGCATGTATGATGTATGGCATTAATGAGTTTCATGAGAATTTCCCCTGTTATTGGGAGTCGCGAGTCTGCCCCATGACATGATTTTTGACAGCATTTTAACAACTTTTGTACTAGAAAATTTTGGATGGGTCTGGCAAGTTTAAAATTTTATGAAGAAATGAAATGGCGGAAACCTGTGATGCTAACGTGCTTGCCGAATAATTGTTTTCATATAGGTGAGCCAAAAAGTTACAAATTGTAGAGATTTGTAATGGGAGAGTAAGCTTTGATGCTGACCAATGACACAACTTATCCCATGTATGTAGATATGCCTTTTTTGTAGCAGGGTTGAGAGAGGCTTGTATTAAGTCGCATGCCATCAGTGTCAAATGTGCAAAAGCTGGCATCGGATGTGTGTTGGTTGTTTGGCCAAGTATGGAGCTTCCCTGAAAGCTTCCTGTATTAAATATTTGGTTAATTAAAGTAGAGATGTTATTGCTAGTGTCAGGACTATTCGGCTGATCCACAGTGCCAGAGGACTGAGCTACAGTTGACTCTGCTGATTTCTCCGTTTCTACATGGTTTCGATTCTTGCTATCATTTTGCTGTTTCAAAATCTCTGCAGCTAATTTCTCGTAATCGATGTTTAGTGGCTGATTGACTGCTTTCGCCAACTGGTTATCAATTTTAGTTCTTTTTGATATTTTTGCAGACTCGTTTGCGGCTGGCCACTTCCTCGGCAAGGTTACAACTGAGGAAAATGCAATTATTATTATAGTTACAATACATGTATGAATTCAAAATTATAAGGAGAATAACCCCTGCTACAATTACATGATATTTCCCAACTTAAAGCTTTTGCCAAATTTAGTTGCTCTTAAAATTAATAGCGTAAACTATATCTGTAACAGTAACATGAATTACTTATAGATCATGTACTGGTACATAATTAACTAACATTTTAGATTCTATGCCTGTAATTACTTAAACAGTTCGTATTGGCAGTCCACAAAGTAACCGATTTCTTAGAAACAGTAACCCCGATTACTAAAAGAACATATACTGGTACCTAGTGAACTCGCATCTTAGAAACAGTAACATCAATGTAGAAATTATATACTGTCAGATTACATAGTAAACCATTTCTTATTTAAACAGTCACAGGAATAACTTGAGATATAGTACTGAGACATAGTGAACTAATCTTAGAAACAGTAGTATGAATTACTTATAGATCATGTACCGAGACATAGTGAACTAATATATTGGAAACAGTACTTACTTATATCATGTATTGTCAAACCACATAGCAAACCACTTTCTTAGAAACAGTTACCTAAAATACTTAGAGATCATGTACTGGCAACTAGTGGACTAGCATCTTAGTAACAGTAACACAAATTACTTAAGAGATCATGTACTGGCAGTCCACATCGCAAACCAATTTCTTAAAAACAGTAACATGAATTACTTAGGGCTATTCCAGAAATAAATACATGGGGGGGTCGGGAGGCACCTTTTGTATATACCAAGCACCCATAAAAAAAAATAAAAAATTACCCCATGACCCATCAAATTAATAAACTCATTTTACAATGACCCATCTAATTAAAAAAAAAAATAACCAGACCCACCACAAAAATATTTTTAAAAATGAAAATGGTACAAATCTCACGAGGTTTTCGGGACAAACATTCTAGTCAATGAAGCGGTAATGCCTGTGCGACATTGTATCACAGTAGTTCTGAAGAAACGATGTCACATCAACAATCAAAGGCATCTATGGCGGGAATGTTGGAAAGATTGGGAGTCCAAACGATGCTATTATCATGAAATGGGTATGGATATGTTTTTCCACGAATCGTTCATCTTCTAATGGAGCCCGCGCCCGGAGGCCTCTATATCACCATCACACCAACTGATAAATATAACGCATCGGTACCCTCATATAAATCAACTAAGGTTTGCCTATTTTTATTAGAAAACGGAATACCTATTGATTTCAAAATATTCCCAAAATCGATGCACTGTAAACTGTAATAATCTACAGAACAGAGTTCGCCGCCATCACGTCCAAAGGGACCCTATTAAACGCGCCTCTAATTTGAAGAGTGCCGTAATGGAAAGTTATGCGCTGCAAAGAGCGACAACTCGAATAGTTCTATGTTACTTTCGATTTCGAAAGCACGTTTTCAATTTTCCCTCTGACGTTTTGTAACCAACACGACAAGAGCGACAATAAAAATATTCTGAAAACTCAACACCCACGTAGCACAAAATAAAACAATAGAAACTACCCACTACCCATAATAAATATTTTATTAACAATCCCACCACGGACCAATTAAAATATGAAAAAATACGACCACCCACACAAAAAAATATCATTTGCCGCCCGACCCCCCCATTTGATCATTTCTGGAACAGCCCTTAGAGATCATGTACTGAGGCACCGTGAACTAACAACTTAGAAACAGTAACATGAATTACTTAGAGATCATGTACTGAGGCACCGTGAACTAACAACTTAGAAACAGTAACATGAATTACTTAGAGATCATGTACTGGCAGTTCACATAGCAAACCAATTTCTTTAAAAAGGCAACATGAATTACTTAGAGATCGTACACCTGTACGTTATGAACTAACATCTTGGACAAATAATATCAATTTCTTAGAAATCCTTATTCTAAATGTATTTCGAGAGCCAACTTCATATATAATATTTTAAGTGTTTGTATTGTCATTGACCTATGACATTAACATTATTTATATCACAACCTAAATGTTCTTAAAATACATAAACTTGTCTTGCAATTTGTAAACTTAAGAGCTAGATGCGATGCATAAAACGTATTATTTACAATAATATCACTTTATATGCGAGTTATAATGATATATATTTTTTATACCCCCTCCCCCCAACACTGAAGATGGGAGGGCATACCATTTTTTCCACAAACCTATCCATCTGTCTGTTTGTCTGTAGACAGATGTCGATGAACTATGATAGATGAGATGGCTTTGGTAAACAGTATTAAGGATAGGCGAAACAGTTATGAGTGGCATGGAGAAATTCTTTGTCAATGATTTTTTTCCCCCTCATATTTGCTAAAATCTTAGTAAAGGACACCCTCAATAAAAAATAGCAAAATTCCAAGTCATGAGCAAATTTTAGAGAAAGAATTGGGAATTGTGGATGCGGAAGAGTTACCTCCCTTGAAAATCAGTGTAAACTGACTAATATTGCATCATTATACTTTCCCTAAAATTAATTTCTGTCAGAAATTTTACACAGACTATAAATGCATTCCAGAATAAAAAAGGAAATTCCAGGAGTACTTTTTCTGGGTTTTAGAGCAAATCTGTCATAGGGTAAACGAATTAAGATAGAGGAATGTTCTCCTATCTCAAATGTTGATGTAGTAACAATACTCTATCCTCTGTGGATTTTATTGTTGAAAATCTCTGATAGAGGAATGTTCTCCTATCTCCAATGCTAATGTAGTAACATTACTCTATCTTCAATGATCTTATTGCTCAAAATGTCTGGTAGAGGAATATTCTCCTATCTCCAATTTTGATGGGGTAACATTACTCTATCTTCTGTGGAAACCATGATAGAGGAATGTTCTCCTACCTCAAATGTTGATGTAGTAACATTACTCTATCCTCTGTGGATCTTATTGCTCAAAATCTCTGATAGAGGAATGTTCTCCTATCTCCAATGATGATGTAGTAACATTACTCTATCTTCAATGATCTTATTGCTCAAAATCTCTGATAGAGGAATATTCTCGTATCTCCAATGTTGATGGGGTAACATTACTCTATCTTCTGTGGAACCTATGATAGAGGAATGTTCTCCTATCTCAAATGTTGATGTAGTAACATTACTCTATCCTCTGTGGATCTTATTGCTCAAAATCTCTGATAGAGGAATGTTCTCCTATCTCCAATGATGATGTAGTAACATTACTCTATCTTCAATGATCTTATTGCTCAAAATCTCTGATAGAGGAATATTCTCCTATCTCCAATTTTGAGGGGGTAACATTTCGATTTGTTCGGAGTTGACATGGACAAATACGAACAATTTACAACATTTTACGAGCTTTCTAGGGATTGTTCTGAGTATATTACAGAAATTTATGATTTAGCTTAGCTTTTATGAGTAAATCACGACCTGTAACGTGTTCATAATAAGCTGTTACGAATACTTAGGAGTTAGTTACGATTGTTTACGTTTTTGACTCAAAGGTGTTCGCAATTGGCTTTTTATCATCATTAGACAACTGGCATTAATGTGTAACTTCTTTAATGTCTTGATAACAACTGAAAGAAACTGTCAGATTTTGCGTCTTTTATACCTTTCATTAATCGTAAAGTGTAAGTATGTACTTGTAAAGTAACCGTGTCTATATGAAAAGTGCTCGTAATGACTCTGAACAATCCGTAATGCGATTGTAACCCGACGTGAATGAAATCGTAAATATCACCTAGGCATTTGTAATAATCTGTAAACTATCTGTAACATCGTAAACTAACTTACCGCGAAGATTAAAAAAAAACACCTTTTCACGAGTGTTTTACGGATTCTTACGAGCAGTTTACGTGTTCTTGCGACCAGTTTACAATACATACGGATTGTTACAAGTTATTTACGGAAAATGAAATCCGTGGACAAATATGAATAATTTTTTTTATATGTCGAAAAATTTGCCCCTACTTTCACGGATCCGTGCGAGTTGTGACGAGTTATTAACGGATACCGATGAGTGATTTACGAATGCTTGCGATTGACTATGAGTCGGAGATCCATAAGGATTCGTAAGAAAAATCCGTGAGTGTGAAAGTGGTATAAAGGCTTTCCTTTAAATTAATAACACTGAATACATGTATTGAATTTTGTGATTTATTCCTAGTCATAAACACATAGAAGAAATCCCCATTTCTTCCTGCACCAAATACATAATGATAGTAAATGGCGATATGAAAAACCCAAAAGTTTTCATATGATAAATTGCTACCACCTATTTTCCAAGTTGACGGAAGATGTCTTATGATAATAAAAGTTATGGTTATTAC
This sequence comes from Ostrea edulis, assembly GCF_947568905.1. Classification (NCBI taxonomy): domain Eukaryota; kingdom Metazoa; phylum Mollusca; class Bivalvia; order Ostreida; family Ostreidae; genus Ostrea; species Ostrea edulis. Next base: position 68,358,733 of record NC_079166.1, on the reverse strand, counting down.
TAGATTCTAGGAATATACGGTCACAATCATATCAATTTCATTCTTTCACAAAAGATCATTCCACACACAAAAATCATCACTGATTGACATGAGAGTTTAATAAATCAACAACAATTAAACTGTTGAGTGCATTCACTTTAGATAAAACCATCATGTAGGTAACCACCTTGATATATACACATGCATACTCGTATTTAACAACAAATGACCGTTTTGACTTCGATGCTTACATGTAACTTTTTGCAAAACCATTCACTCTTCACATTATATATCAATGTCATGTAGGTACTTGTGATATACAATAGCATCTATAAACACAAAATCATCAGCAGTAAAACCATTGATTTCTACCCTGTCATAATAGAAAAATTCTACCACAGTTATTGCAAAAATTAAAGGAATATATGCCACGGCCATTACTCTATGATATACCTTCATATGTAATAACTCAGTATGAGGAAATTGATACACATCTCACTTGCCCATCGTGTTTTGCTAATGCAACAATAAAGTAATTGACAGATAATTCAATTTCATAATAAGAAAATTAATCAATATATGTTGTAAAACAAATTTATAAACGACTTAAAAACATTTTTCATTCAGTATAAACCAAGAGCAATACACACATAAGCATGGGGATGCACAGACTCAAAATAATTGATATAATCGGTTAACATCACATGAAATACTTGAATTTTTTTCCTCACCTTTGTTGTCAGCAAAAGAAAACCCCCAATGTAAGCCGTTTCGGAAACTGCCTTGAACAAGTCACAGTGACTTAACTTGTAGTATATGGGAAAACAATCAGCCGTAAATTTCTGAGCCGTAGTAGAATAGAAATAAAGTTCTTGTTTTTGTGTATGTTGCAGGATAACCTCAGAGGTCGAAAAATATTGTTTGAAATATGAAATCCTTGGCTATTGTGTCAGCTTTCATATTTCAAAACAACATTTCTTGACTTCAGAAGTTATCTTGCAACATACACAAAAATGCCACCATTTCTCAAATAAGGTAACCAGATAATTTTCCAAATTTTACAATTATTTCAGTTTCTTAACAAATTGATACAATTTGCAACATATTACTTTTCCTTGATGTAGTTCTTAACTGCGATCAACTGTTCATCAATAGATGATGATAACTTGTCAATTTTGATAAATTTTCCCTCAATATTTCCTTTCATTGATAATATTACAAATTTTTTTTCAAAGGTTTGCTGATCTTTTTCATTAATTTTAAAAGAAAGTTTGATTGGTTGGTGCAAAAATTGGTCCTCCTGAATAGTTCCTACGTGTTTGTGGCAGTATGTCAGGGTAGATCCATATTTGGTAGCATAGTATACTTTCCCTTTCGTGTATTCCACAAGGACTACTTCAATATTTTCTTTCTCTTCATCGTCCTTGTTTTTCTGCAATGTCTGTCACAATAAAAATAGAAAGCTTATTATCATTAGATGAATCGACTTCAATGAAAGAAGTTTGATTAAACCCAACAAACAACCAATTATAACCTAAAGTAAAGTTAAGGAGGTACTTTACATGTCATAATGGCTGACTTCCTTTTAAAACATATTGGATGAAAATATAAATATCAGCAATATTTGTTCATTTCAAACATCATCGCCTAGCTGAGTAGCTCAGTAGGTTAGCTCGTCGACTGCTGATCTGTAGATTGCGGGTTCAAGTCTAGCAGGGGTTTTAAATTTTTTTCAGTTTGCTAAATACTACTAAAACTGCATTTCTGACTTGATAAGTAAATCTGAAAGTTTTCAATTTCAAAATATTGTTGCACATATCCTCCACTTTTCATCTAAATCAAATTTCTCTGGTGTAGCATACATCCTTAAAAGTGTGTGATGGAGAGATTACCTTATTCTCAGTGGATGACCAGTTTTTGGGGTGTTCAGCACTTTTATTTTTCTCTAAACATTTCTATAATTTACAAATATTGCATTAATAGTTTCTTGTAATATAGAAATTATAAATTAATAACTTCTTGAATTAGAAATATTTGAAATGAATAGTAGCCATTCATAGCAACATGTATTCTGATTTGAACATGTAGTCTGATTTAAATTCATTTGCAGTAAAATAAACAAACACGCTATGTTTATCTTATATTGCAAACTCTAAAAGAAAAATAATCTAATACCTTGATGTTTATTTATGTATCGCTGCTGTAAACACAACACAACAATTAAAAACTTACCTGATGACCAGTAGACGTAGTTTGAAAATTCTGCCTGGCACGTACAGCTGCCTCCTCTGCATGCAGCTTATTTTGAATTTCAGTTTTTAATCTTTCTTGCAATTCATTAACCATTTTCTGAAAATTGAAATTCAGTAATTGGAATTTAACAAGTACTTCATAAAATTCAAAATTAACAAAGAAATCTATGAATTTTAACTTACATTTAAATTCGCCCCGGTCACTTTTTGCTCTTCAGCTTTAGTTAATACAGCAAATAGATTCTTCTTCAAGGCCTTGAAAATGGGAAAATTCCCTTTATTTTCAATATTACGTTCTATTCTTTTCCCAACAATAGGTAGTCTCATTTTTAAAAGTACTTGGAAATTGTACTTGGAAATTGTTTTTGAAATAACAACAAGAGGCCTATGGGCCACATCGCTCACCTGAGTCATCTTGGCCTATATTGAAAGATTTGCATGTAAAACTGTGATCCTATTGTAGCCTTAACCTACCCCCAGGGGCCATGATTTTTACAAACTTGAATCTGCACAATGTCTGGAAGCATGTAAATGTAAACTATGACCTAATGGTTCTTGAAAAAGAGATTTTTTAACATTTTCTCTATATACTTGTATATAAAACTTTGATCCCGTATTGTGGCCCCCATCCTACCACCGGGGCTATGATTTAAATAAATGTGAAAGTCCTTCACCCAAGGATGCTTTTTGCCAAGTCTGGTTGAAATTGGCCCAGAAGTTGAAAATGTAAAAAGTTTACAGACAGACGGACATACGATGGACAACAGGCGATCAGAAAAGCTCACTTGAGCTTTCAGCTTAAGTTAGCTAATACTATCACGTATTGCATTATTTAAAACTGATTTTAATTTTTCATGAAGTAAAATTTTCTGAATTATATTTACTTCAGTAGGACCTCTGATGTAAAAGTACTTACAATAATCTTGCTGTCCTTTTCTTTCAGGAAAGAATTCTGTTGTTTGACAGACTGTTCAGCATGTTTCAGCTTTTCTGACAATGTTGTTACTTGTTGTCGAAGGTCTTTAATTTCTTTCTCTTTTTCATGAAGTAAATCTTTAATTTCTCTTTCATCTTGCAATTCATGATCACTTCTTTTCTTCTTTGACCTGACATATTTTATCACACATGAGGTTTGCCGAGTCAGTTTAATCATTTCTTTATTTTGCAAGATATCAATTTTTATGCATGGCCTTCAACTTGACCTAGCCCATATCGAAAATAAATATGAAAATGATACAAGAAAATAATACTAAAATTTAGAATTATTTTTATAATGAACACTTTAAAGTAAAAGTTTAAAATGTTGAAAGATTTATAATTCTAACCAACTATCCAAGTTTGATATCAGCAGTGTATGTTGACAGCATCCTGCTCTCATTTCCTTTCATTATTTTAAAATTTATGGAAAATGCATGAAGCTACTGAAGGGGTGAAATATGATGGGGAGATATGATGTTTGAGAGGGAGATATAAATTGAAAAGATAAAATATTAATATTAGTATTTGATACACGCCAGCCATATTATGCAAACATGAAATTTCAATGAAGATAGAGGATTTGAACCCCGGCCTTCCGCATGCAGGGTGAACGCTCTAACCTCTCGGCCACTGCGGCGGGATTTTGAACAATAAGATCTATAGAAGATAGAGTAATGTTACTCCATCAGCATTTGGGATAGGAGAACATTCCTCTATCATAGGATCCATAGAAGATAGAGTAATGTTACCCCATCATCATTGGAGATAGGAGAATATTCCTCTATCAGAGGTTTTGAGCAATAAGATCCACAGAGGATAGAGTAATGTTACTACATCAGCATTTGAGATAGGAGAACATTCTTCTATCATAGGTTCCACAGAATGTTACCCCATCAAAATTGGAGATAGGAGAATATTCCTCTATCAGAGATTTTGAACAATAAGATCATAGAAGATAGAGTAATGTTACTACATCAGCATTTGAGATAGGAGAATATTCCTCTATCAGAGATTTTGAATAATAAGATCCATAGAAGATAGAGTAATGTTACTCCATCAGCATTTGAGATAGGAGAATATTCCTCTATCATAGGTTCCACAGAAGATAGAGTAATGTTACTACATCAGCATTGGAGATAGGAGAATATTCCTCTATCAGAGATTTTGAATAATAAGATCCATAGAAGATGGAGTAATGTTACTCCATCAGCATTTGAGATAGGAGAATATTCCTCTATCATAGGTTCCACAGAAGATAGAGTAATGTTACTACATCAGCATTGGAGATAGGAGAATATTCCTCTACCAGACATTTTGAATAATAAGATCCATAGAAGATAGAGTAATGTTACTCCATCAGCATTTGAGATAGGAGAACATTCCTCTATCATAGGATCCATAGAAGATAGAGTAATGTTACTACATCAGCATTTGAGATAGGAGAACATTCCTCTATCATAGGTTCCACAGAAGATAGAGTAATGTTACCCCATCAAAATTGGAGATAGGAGAATATTCCTCTACCAGACATTTTGAGCAATAAGATCATTGAAGATAGAGTAATGTTACTACATCATCATTGGAGATAGGAGAACATTCCTCTATCAGAGATTTTGAGCAATAAGATCATAGAAGATAGAGTAATGTTACTACATCAGCATTGGAGATAGGAGAACATTCCTCTATCAGAGATTTTGAGCAATAAGATCCAAAGAGGATAGAGTAATGTTACTACATCAACATTTGAGATAGGAGAACATTCCTCTATCTTAATTCATTTACCCTATGACAGATTTGCTCTAAAACCCAGAAAAAGTACTCCTGGAATTTCCTTTTTTATTCTGGAATGCATTTATAGGGAATGGATGCTCTTTCAATACGTTTGAATTACTTTTTCAAATTTTGTAATACGTGTATAGAGTAGACAAATTATAGTCAAAAATACATGTATCTCAATAATCTGTGTACTTGATAATATGTCATGGAGATATGAAGAATTCCAGCAGACCTCAATGTTGAACTAGAAAACATTGGACTTTGTGCACATATAGTGTATATCTTGTTTCAAGACAATTCAATGAATTCCAATGTCTTATTCACATAAAAAATTGGAAAGTAAGTAAAGCAGTCAAAATGAAACAAACACACAGTACCTAAGTTTACAGGTGTATATATTTACAGGACAGTAGGATGGTTCCTTTCCTATCAGCAGGACTGACTAGTCATGATCGCACCATACTACAGACAGCTCTACAGCTCTTCATCACTGGCACTGCCATGGATAATTTTCCTACAGTCCTGTAAGGGTTCCACAAAATTAGGGTCGTATAAAGTTTTGTATTGTGTGTTTCAAGTAGAAATACAACAGAAAGTTGTTTGTAACTAGAATTTATTGTATCTCATTTTAAAATTTTGTATAGTTGGTAATTTTGGTCAGGAATATTTAGCAGATTTTTCTTTATAAGAAATGTAGTTTTAAATCTTTGAGCTTTATTTTTTGGTGCATTTTCATTGTAACAAGTGTGATGAATAGAGATTTTAGCATTTTCATTTTTGGCAAATTTTCCTCATCTGCCAAAAATGCCAACTTCTAGGTTGCAAAAAGTTACTCAATATTTGGTAGGTTTTCTTGAAGAAGGAGCATTATTTTGTAATGTTAAGGTACGATTTAATCACAATGAATGACAGGGAACTTGAAACTGAATATCATACAGGATGTATTCTTTTCAAAAGACATTAGATTAAAGATCTGATTTGCTGAGGATATTTTCTAAAAGATAAAGTTTTCCCTGTCTACGTATACTTGGAAATGATTATTTCCCATGTTTTCTGACGTTAGTCTATTGTAAAAGTTTATGTTTGTAGAATTGGAGATTCTATGGCCAACTGTAATGCCAGGAAGAAGGAGATAACAGACATTGCAAACACCGCTCCTCTATCTCTTGGATCCACCCTAAACAGCACACGACCTCCATCTCTGTCACATAATCATCTGGGGGACTTCTCCAGATCGTCCAATGGTGAACACGATGCCTCTGTTCAGTCCATTATTGAGAAAATGCAGACTGGATTAGAGGTAACAGAAATTTTGATAGATGAAACTCAAAACTGAAAGTGGTAGACTATAATGTATTGTAATGTTTAAAAGTGCTGTGTAATTTCATAATGTACTGTGTATATGTGAAATGAAGGTTGTATATTGTTTGGGGATGTTTGTTTCCTTTGCATCAAAACATAATATGTTCATCTTTATACAGGCAAGTCCACCAATGGCATCTTTATTTTTCCATTTTTTATGAATATTCACTTCCTTTGCAGAATGGATGGGAGGAGTTTACCAAAGCAGTAATAACCTGTTTCTTTTCATTCAAATTTCATGTACTGGCATTATCGTAGTAGTAATGGTGAAATAACGAAACTAGCAATATAGATAAGCATGTTTTGATAAGATAAGAAAATGAGGAAAATGTTGTCATTACACATCAGTCATTAAAATTACATGTATGTTTAATAATTTCAACTTCATTGCATGTTCAGTCATTGTTCTTTTAAGCTTTATGATTAGATTAAAAGTATTGATTCATATTCAACAGTAGCATGTTTTATACGAGATATTGTTTGATTTATTGCTTCAGGAGACTTAGTTTCTGTTTAGGGCTATTCCAGAAATAAATACATGGGGAGGGGGGGGGGGGGGGTCGGGAGGCACCTTTTGTATATACCAAGCACCCATAAAAAAAAAAAAAAAAAATTACCCCATGACCCATCAAATTGATAAACTCATTTTACAATGACCCATCTAATTAAAAAAAAAAACTAACCAGACCCACCACAAAAATATTTTTAAAAATGAAAATGGTACAAATCTCACGAGGTTTTCGGGACAAACATTCTAGTCAATGACGCGGTAATGCCTGTGCGACATTGTATCACAGTAGTTCTGAAGAAACGATGTCACATCAACAATCAAAGGCATCTATGGCGGGAATGTTGGAAAGATTGGGAGTCCAAACGATGCTATTATCATGAAATGGGTATGGATATGTTTTTCCACGAATCGTTCGTCTTCTAATGGAGCCCGCGCCCGGAGGCCTCTATATCACCATCACACTGACTGATAAATATAACGCATCGGTACCCTCGTATAAATCAACTATGGTTTGCCTATTTTTATTAGAAAACGGAATACCTATTGATTTCAAAATATTCCCAAAATCGATGCACTGTAAACTGTAATAATCTACAGAACAGAGTTCGCCGCCATCACGTCCAAAGGGACCCTACTAAACGCGCCTCTAATTTGAAGAGTGCCGTAATGGAAAGTTATGCGCTTCAAAGAGCGACAACTCGAATAGTTCTATGTTACTTCCGATTTCGAAAGCAGCATTTCGAAAGCACGTTTTCAATTTTCCCTCCGACGTTTTGTAACCAACACGACAAGAGCGACAATAAAAATATTCTGAAAACTCAACACCCACGTAGCACAAAATAAAACAATAGAAACTACCCACTTCCCATAATAAATATTTTTTTAATAGTCCAACCACGGACCAATTAAAATATGAAAAAATACGACCACCCACTCAAAAAAATATCATTTGCCGCCCGACCCCCCCATTTGATCATTTCTGGAACAGCCCTTACTCTGCATTTAGCCTAAAT